>NW_020885021.1:758497-796890 GCF_003945725.1 Corapipo altera | reverse complement strand
CAAGGACCGAGCAAGTCAAACAGCCAGCCGAAGGCAAACTAGCAGAAATCTCACCACTTCCCTTCGAACAGGCAGAATGACTTGACGCAGCCCAAGGCTCTCCTCTCACGCGAAGCGGATAGCGGCAGTCACTGTAGGCCTTGGCTCCAGATAAGCTCGACCGAAACAGGGACCCACCGTTCTCGAACCTCGCCGGAGAGGAAGAGGGCGCGATCCCTCCCACTGGCTTTATTTATACCTCCAGTTACGTAAAGGAATAGCATGGAATACTTCCGTGATCACTTTTCTAGTTCCTTCCTGGTTACAAGTTGGTCTCCAGGAAGGCCTAGGGTGAAACCACTACATTCTAAATAGCTGTATTTTCTTATGTTTTGCTGATCTGGTTGCTGCTCTGTCCCTTTGGCATGGTTGAGAACTGGCACAAACACCAACAGGTTTTGAGTGGTTTTAAACTTCCCTGAAGACCTGATCAGACACAGAACTGATAAATGACCTGGGGAGTATAAAGACAATATTTGCATCTCTTTTCTGAGGATATAACTCTTAACTTCTCATATAGGAGTGTATTGGGTCTGGTTGAGCTGGAGTTTTTTTCCCCACAGTAACCCTCACAGTGCTGTGCTTTGCATTGGTAACTAGAAGGGTGTTGATAATGCACCAGTGTTTTGGCTACTGCTGAGCACAGCACCAACACTGCAACATTCCTTCCTTAGTTGAGGGCAAGATCCTGGGAGGGGACCCAAGTAGACCAGCTGACCCAAACTGACCAAAGGGATATTCCAGACCATATGACGTCAACTCAGATATAAAAGCTAAGGCACAGAGCAGGAGGGCAGGCATTCATTGTCTAATGGCTGCCTGCTGAGAAACCATCACACGTACTGAAACCCTGCTTCTCAGGAGTGGTCGACCATCGCCGTTGATGGGAAGTAGAGAATAAATTCTGCTATCTTTCGCTTCTGTGAGCACCAACTTCACTTTACTTTTTGCTTTGAATAAACTGCCTTATTCCAACCCATGAGTTGTTTTTTTCCACCTTATTTTCTCCCCTGTCCTGCTGGGAAGGGGAGTGATAGAGTGGCTGGGTGGGCATCTGGCATCCAGCCAAGATCAACCCACCACAAGGAGTTACTGCAACAAGCAGTTAGTGCATTGCATGCAGAGCAATGAAGGGCTCATTCTGGGATAATGCTCACCAAGAGTGTTGACTGTACAAGTTAGAGAAGTTTCTGATAGTCAGACTGATGTCAATTTTTGCATTTCCCTTCAGAAAGCACACACCAAACAGAAGTGCCATGCTATTCCTTAGCACAGAGGAGGATAGGTAAATGACTGCTCTGGGCCTGACCAAAGCTATCATCCACTTACAGTAAAAGTGTCTCCAAAAGTGGTTTTATGTTCCATCAGTATGTCCCTGTCTCAACCCCAAAACTCATTTATCTGACCTTCATGTGATTATAGGGAGGAAGGGCTTCTCTGTTTATATGTTATTTGACTTTGATGCATAGGAGAGCAAGGCATCCAGTGTAGTTAGCCAACTAGCAAAGAAAACCTTATGGTTGTAACTTTAGGAAAAAAATTTACTATTTTGAACACAGAGCACATTACCTCTTTATGGCATGGTATCATATATAATCGTGAATCATCTTTGTGAAACAGTAAGCTATATTTTACTGATGGAAGAAACTATTTAACTGATTTGCCTAAAAGCCGTGTAAAGCACCCATGGCAACAGGGGAGGAGAGAACTGTGATTCCTAACTTCCAGTCCTCTGCCTGAGCTTTCTCTGCAACCATTTCATTTAGACAGGTTGCAACTACGTAGCAGCAGGATGCAATTAATCTCTCTTCATCTTTGGTCGTCTTTCTGCACTGATTTCAAAGGCATCTATTGTCACAGTTCCCATCTCACAAGGGCATCATGTTCTGATTCTGATTCAGTACTGTATCACTTAATTTTTAAGGACTGAGTATTTTATTTCTAATGGCTGCAAAATACCAAATATAAAGATTTCATTCATTACTGTCAAAACTGGAATATATGAACAGCATCAATTTTATTTAAATGTGGGGTATTTTTAATCTTTCACATTTACCTTCAGAAAGGAATTTATTTGGTATTTTCATGTACTTTTCGAAGAATATTTTTTTCTGTCAGCCAAAAGAACAGAGTTAGATAGCTGGGGACATGTTACATGTTTGCAACCTAACAAGCCCAGTTAAAAAGTTTCGGTTTATAAATGGAACTTTACAAAATACAATCCGTAAAACTAAGATACTCTTTCTTCTAACTTATTTTAAAGGGACAGAGAAAATTATTTCACCTGGAAAGAACTTCTGAAAATGCTCCCTCATAATTTCTATTCAAATGAACACAGGTTTAAGACAAAGTCATTTGCTTGACCCTGCTATATGGTGTATCAGACAAAACAAAGAAAAAGAAAGAAGTCTATGAAGTGCAATTTAACTCTATTAATTTAAATAGCTCTCTTCATTTAAAGTATCACTTATGCTAAAGGCATAATATACCAGATAAACATAGTTAATATTAGTGCCCACATCAGTTTTGTTATCGGTCCTAATGTTCTGTGAAGAAGCATTAAGGTCACTGAGGCATGCAGTAAGTGTGTCATGTATTTAGGATGATGCCTTAAGATTCTTAAGGCATCAAGGAGAGTAACAGTTTGTGGTGGGGGGAAAAAGTTTTCTCCCTGAAGTATAAAATGGTAACCCCCCAGGGAGTGGTTACCCTTGGGTTTGAGCCAATGAGCGCTTCTGCAAAATATAAACATATCACCCAGACTGGAAAAGAAGGGTAGTAGTTGTAGTTGTTGTTGGAGAGGTGGCCATGTTGTGAGGTCACGAGGAGAAGGGGCAGGAGCCCCGCTGGGGGGCTCTGCCTCCCCCTAACCCCTGGCTGGGGGGCTACAGGGACTTGGAACAGTGTTAGACTGGGTTAAGTATCTGTAGCTGAGAAGTTGGGAGTTTTTCTCCTCCACGGTGAGCAGAAGCAGGAGCAGCGTATGGAGAACAGTGGCAAAGAACCAGAAGATAAGGAGCAGCAAACAAGCATGCAGCCAAGCAGGAAGACACAGTGTTGTCTGAGAGAGAGAACCAGCAGCAGAGAGAGAACTAAGCTCTTAGAGAGAGAGAGAGAGTTTGGGTAAGAACTGAAACAAACTCCCCAAACCCCTCTGAGACCTCCTAGAGAGGAGGAGGATGATGGACTCTTACTTGAGAAGAGTCTTGGAGTGCTACAGCACCAAAAAGAGAGGAGCTGAGAAGCTCAAGGCTTCCCGGAGTTGGACTGGGACGACCGAAGGAATGCGGAGGAGGGTTTCGCCCCCCCGCTGCTTTGAGACAGAGTACAGGAGCTCTGATAGAACTCTTGAGGCAAAGGCCTTCAACTGAAAGCTGCCCTAGGCGTTCTGACTCAGGGGTGAATCCCCTGAGGAAGGGACCTTCATGGGATGTCTTACACCCCATGATATGACGTGGTGAGGTGAGCCTTGTCCCTGTTACGCAGCCCACGGAAGAGGAAGACCCTCGCTTGGAGTCGAAGGGTCAAGAGGGGCTTGAAGGCCCCCCTCATGTGTGCTGGCAGAGATCCAGTTACAGTTGCTGCATGGAAGAAGAGAACCTGTTGCCCTAGAGACACTGCTGCTCTGAAAGTGGAAAGGATCTCTTCCTTCTTCCCTCCTGGACTTTTATTTGGAGGAAGAAGAGATTTGATCCATTGTAAATACTGCTTTATCATGGTAGAGATAGTTGAGATTGCGTGTGTAATGTATTTTAATATTTATTTGTACAGTCATTGTAATATATATTCCCTTCCCCCCATTTTGAGTCTCGTGTAGTGTCTGGAAAAACCATCTCACACTGGGCTGAGATGTGGGAGGGGGGCTTGGACTCGAGAATTGGATTTTGGGGCTCTCAAACCACTACAAAGTTCAAACTTGCTTAGTTGAATATTCACAGCCTTCAGTTACACAGGAGATCATCATATAGTGCATATTTGTATAAACACCCACTTGAATAGAGTTGGACATAAGTAGGTTTGAACTCTATACACACTTAGTCAAATGTTCATGCTTACATGAGTCTAAAATACACACTAAATGATTGGTCTATGGTAGAGAACATTTTATAGTCTATATAAACCACAGATTTAATTTATTTTTAAAATCTTGTAATTGGGAAAGCTTTCACTCGCTGGTATATACCACTGCTTAGAATGACTTGTTGAGTTCCAGTCTAGTAGTCAAAACAATTAAGGACAGAAGCATTAATGTCACAGGCAATATGCAAGCATGGAAGACACTCAACAGCTTGCCGACTCCAGCATCCTGTTTGGAAAGTACCCTTGGACTTTTCCTGTTCCCAAGACTGGGTCGCAGTTGACACTCCCAGACATGTTTCTGGTCTTGACTTAGCAGTAAAATGGAATGAACACTTGGCATGTATCAAGCTCTGTCTTGAGGTGGATGACAAGTAAGTTGACAGCTTATGGGTTAGGATAAAAGGGCAAACTAGTAAGGGTGACATTGTTGTGGGTGTTTGCTACAGGCCACCTGATGATGAGGAGGAAGTGGACGAGGCCTTCTACAGGCAGTTAGAAGCAGCCTAAAAGTCACAGGCCCTGGTTCTTCTGGGGGACACTGACATCTACTGGAGAAGCAACACAGCAAAGCACAAACAGTACAGAAGGTTCCTGGAAAGCAATGATGACAACTTCATGTCACAGTTAGTGGAGGATCCCACAAGGAATGGTTTACTGTTTGACCTCATACTAACAAACAGGGAAAGCCTTGTTGGAGATGTGAAGGTTGGGGGCAGCCTTGGTTGCAGTGACCATGAGGTTGTGGAGTTCAGTATTGGGTGAGGAGGAAGCAGGGTAGCAAGTAAGATTGCAACCATGGACTTCAGGAGAGATAACTTTAGCCTCTTTAAGGATCTTCTTGGAAGAATAAATTCTTGTACCAACTCCCAGGCTAAATTTGATTGAGATAAATTATACATACATAAGACAAAAGTAAAATCTTTTCCCCTGGAATATGTACAGCCCAAGGTACCTCTTCCTGCTATTCAGTTTATCAACCCCCATCCTGGGTACTTGAATCAACAGCAGCTCAGTCAGAGAGTCATCTCACACAGCAAACCTGCTCCCTTAACAGGATTACTGACTTGATCTCTCCCTTAGCAAGATTGGCATTGGAAATTTGACCAACAGTCTTAGAATTCAATTAGCTATTTAATAAGTTTATGATTAACCAATCTGATGATTAAGCTTTCATTAATTAGGTTGGTAGGAATTCTATTTTAGAGGGATATTGGCCCCTAATTTAATACATCTCCTTTTGGAACAGGGTTGGGGATCTCTGTGTGAGCCCTTGTGTGCGGCATACCCCAACACTTTTCTCTCCTGCTGCAGAAGTACCTGTAAAAGCTGTTTGGGTGGTACGGGGGGTTGCTGCCAGATCACCAGGGCATGGTGGCCCCTGGGGACAGCTCAGCATTACAGCCCAGTCGTTATACCTGGTGCAACTCAAAGACTCCCACTCTTCTGTTCTGAAATCTCACCAGATGGTGCAGAGGGAGGCAGGTAGGGTTTATTTAGGGCAGCTGGAGAACTCACAAGTACAGTTTCAAAGAGCCTAGCCTGTCATTTTGATATCCACACTGCTCTCACCTGGATTCAGGTGGCTGGTCCACCCCAGGGGAGGAGCAGTACTCTCCTCTTTCTCTTTACAGAGGACTCAGAGAAAGCTTATGGCTTCATCTCTGGTTTTATGTCATTTGTCATGTGCTCTGAAGGACAGGGCCCACTGGGTGCTGTGATCTGTTCCTCATAAGGTACCCCAGTACAGAGGACAGGATGCTGCCATCTTCCTCATCCAGCTTGGACCTTGCTTTTGCAGAGAAATCAGAACTGGGCTAAGGGATTAGTCCCAAACTATCACAAATGATTAAACCTTTTCCCATCCCATGGTGGGTTAACTCTGGCTGGCTGCCAGGTACCCACCAAAGCTGCTCTATTACTCCCCTCCACAACTGGCCAGGGGAGAGAAAATATAACAAAAGGTTCATGAGTTGAGATAAGGACAGGGAGAGATCACTTACTGATTACAGTAACGGGCAAAACAGACTTGACTTGGGGATATTAATTGAATTTATTACCAATCAAAATCAGAGCAGGATAATGAGAAGTAAAACAAATCTCAAAAACACCTTTCTCCCACCTCTCCCTCCTTCCCGGGTTCTACCTCCTCCCTGTCAGCGGCACAGGGAGTTGGGGAATGGGGGTTACGGTCAGTTCATCACATGTTGTTTCTGCTGCTGTTCAGGAAGAGGAGTCCTTCCCCTGCTCCAGTTTGGGGTCCCTCCCACGGGAGACAGTTCTCCATGAACTTCTCCAATGTGGGTCTCTCTTTCCATGGGCAGTATTGCAGGAACAGCTTGCTCCAACGTGACTCTCCCATGGGGTAACAAGTCCTACCAGGAAATCCTGTGGACCCCAATGGGCTGCAAGGGGACAGCCTGCTTCACCATGGTCTTCACCACGAGCTACAGGGGAACCTCAGCTCCAGTGCCTGGACCACCTCCTCCCCCTCCTTCTCCACTGATCTTGGTGTCTGCAGAGTTGTTCCTCTCACATATTCTCACTCCTCTCTTCTCTGGTTGCAATTACTTCTGTGCAATAACTTCTTAAATGTTATCACAGAGGCACTACCACCATCTCTGATTGGTCCAGCCTTGACCAGCAGCACATCCATCTTGGAGCCGACTGACATTGGCTCTGTCAGACATGGGGGAAGCTTCTAGCAGCTTCTCACAGAAGCCACCCCTGTAGTCCCCACCACCACCAAAACCTGGCCACACAAACCCAATATACATCCTTGAGGGATCCCCTGCCTCCTTTCTCAGGTAGGGTTGCTATCCAGCAGTGTTACTCAGTAGAGGAATGGCAGAGGGTATGGTAGGCTGCTGTTGCCACTATTTCATGTTTCTTAGTGTCCTCTTCCTTCCAGGGATTGTATGCAGGGCTGAGGGTTTGGTAGCTGCCTTTTCCTTCCACTTCTCAAGGGGTCTGGTGGCAAAACACAGTCATGCCTTGAACGGCAGAGGGAAACAGGACTGGTCAGAGAAAGTTTATATCCCTGATGAAACCCCTGAGAAAGGGGCTTGAAAGACAAGATGAAAGGGGCCTTTTGAGTCCCAGGTTTCTGGTTGCAGCTGCTTTGAGTGCTGCAGAAGGGGAAACAGGTCTGGGGGAGGAGAAATGTCATCCCAAACCACAGATCATTGCACTGGAAATCAGATGTGTGTACTGCTGATTCGAAGCATCTGTCCAAAGAGTGACAGTTCCAGTCTCAGGGAGAGTTTAAAAAGACTCATGGAAGAACTTGACTCATGTTGAAAATAACAGTAATGTACAGGTAAAGATGATGACAGTTCTTAATATGCAACTGTGATGTCAATGAAACAGGATTTAGTATTTTAATGTTGATGTATTTTACATTTTTCTTACCTTTGTCAGGACAGTGCATGGAAGCAGTTTGCTAATACAAGGTGTCATGCGCTGGTGTGCCCATTCAGGACTGTAGTTATAACATTGCCATCCCAGTGTCGCTCACTGCCGGACCACAGGCAGTCTCGATGGAGAGAGGATGGGTGCTAAAGCACTGCTGGCCTGAGTAAGGTTTAACACTGCCTATTGGGGGGGACTGTAAAAGAGAGTCTGGGTGAAGGGGAGGCAAATATAACCTAGACTCTGAATGTCAGACCCCGTGTCTCACTCCACACATTACTAATATTTTTGCAAAGACTCCTGCTTTTCTGTCTTGCCACAGCAAACAGCCTCATGAGATCCCATTGATCGGCAAATGAGCCTACCTCCCCCAAACAGCAGAAGGGATGTTTCTGATTCTGCCTCCCAGCTGCCTGCTCTCACCACTGTGGCATTAAATGAGATTGATGGCAACGCTGCAACTGCAGAGTCCCTGCTATCTGACCCACTCTCCTAAATGACCCAGTGAGGTAGAAATTCTGGCAGAGCAACATTTTTACCTCCCTCCCCAATGGCTAGCTGTATGCACCAAAGGGAGGAAAAATCCTAGCTTGAATTTGCTTATCAAAAGACCATTAGCTAAGGATTTTCTACAGCATTTCTAAGACACAAGAGAGGAGACAAGCAAAAGAAATACAAGAACTATTGTAATTTCTGTGCCCCATGCGTGCCTGGGTCAGATTTGTGTTGGGCCACAGTGCATGCATATAAAGTTTCACTTGGCACATACATTTTTGAGAACTTGTCATGGTTAAAGTAGGTTTTGTTTTCTATCCCCTTTTCCAACACTGTTTTGGAATACTGTTTCTTTAAGAGCAAACCCCTCACTGCAACCGCAGCTGGGGAGTGAGGGGGGGGGGGGAGAGGGGGGAAGACGAAGACGCTGCCAGGAAGGAACCAGAAGTCCCTCCCCATCTTGGACCAAGGTGAGGCGGAGAGAGGGCTGGTGAGGCGGAGAGAGGGAGAGAGACAGACATACGAACTGTTGGAGCCACCCCCGGGAGCCACTGCTACACCGGCACCCTCCCCTGCACCCCTACCGGGGACTTCTCAAAAGGGGAGATGCCCAGGGCTGCCCCCATGACAGCCGGAGAGAAAATGAAAGAATGAAAGTAAAACTCTGTGTCTGCTACGCCGTTTTGAAAAAGCCGGCCCGGAGCCATCTGCTGCTCCAGGGCTTTTGCCCCACCATTTGCCATTTCTGCAGTCCCTGCTGGCTATTACTGTTGACACCCACCTCCGGAGACAGAGATAGAGAAAAGGAGAGAGAGAGAGAGCCTGCACCCATACTACTGTGGAGTCAGGATCCATGCCAGCATCCCAGTACTTTCTTTGTTCTCCCAGGAATAAGGGGGGGGAGGGGGGGGAAAGAGCACCAGTCAGCCACCATCTTGTCTGTGCACCAAGGGGGAAGAGACTAGGAAAGATTTCTGTCTATTATTGGCTTAAATCGTTTTGTTACAGTTGTTATATTTCTTTTCAGTAAATTGTTATTTTTTCACTTATATATCCTTGCATTTTGTCTCTCTGTATTGGTGAAAGGGGGAGAGATTTTAATAAAATGGGAGGGGGCTAATTTGTTGGAATCTCCACCCCAGCATTTGTCTTAAACCAAGACAAATCTAAAATCACCAACTACATACAAGCATAAGGTTTATTGTGGTAGTTGCCTATTTGGCTGCCTGATTGGAGCTGAATTTGAGATGAGAGGAACAGAAGAGTTGTAAGAGTAGAAGAAAAGAGGAGAGAAACAGCCTGAGGATCTCAGCAAGCAAGGCTTTATTGCAGTAGCGCTAAGGGACTAGTGAGTGTGTATAGAAGACATGTAGTTCCTTGTACGAAGAAATAGAAAACTGTGCATAAGGAGTACAGACAGCTAAAATGGCAGATGTTTCAGTGATGTATGGTTCGTCGTGGTTCCAACTTCAGTTTGAATTATCTTTCAATAATTAAGATTTACAACAGGTTTTAACTTGTACACAGATAATTCAAGTACAGTGAAAGTGTGTTGAATTTAATGATGAAAAAGTGAAGTGAGGAGGGTCAGGGCTTTTTCCCTGATGAAAACTTTGCCAAAGTCTGTGCTAATTCTAATCCCTTTTAAAGGACTTTATAAGAAATGACCTGCCTGCCCTTCACCCAGGTGGTGCTGCTGGGTGGACAGACAGGGGAGAGAAGAGAAGCCAGCAGTGGGAAGATGCTGGCTGGGTACTGCGTGGACAGCAGGATGTGCAAGGAACAAACCCCTATAGACTGCAATTTAGAGCAACAGACGTGAGTCAGGGATTGTTATGTTAAGGTATTGATGCCTTAAGGTCCATCTGTTTTTTTGATTTTTCTAATTTTTATAAGTTTTATAAGTAGTTATATAGCAGAAGCAGATTTAGAAGCAGCAGCACATATTCCCTTACCCTTAACACAGAAACTACACACATTCTCCAACCCTTTTACCCCATTCTATGTTCCCCATATCAATTATACCCCTGGATTCCATTAGAACATGTTTAGTCTCACTCTAAGATAGGCCTGTTCTGTTTGGAGAATGCTTGTATCTTAGCCTAAACCGCAGAACACAGAAACTGGGTGACCATAGTAGTATCATAGTATCATAGTATAGATTGGGTTGGAAAAGACCTCCAAGATCATCAAGTCCAACCCCTGATCCAACTCCAATTACTATATCATGGCACTAAGGGCCACGTCCAATCTCTTTTTAAAAACCTCCAGGGATGGTGAATCCACCACCTCTCTGGGTAGGCCGTTCCAATGCCTGATAACCCTCTCTGTAAAGAATTTCTTCCTAACATCTAACCTAAACCTCCCCTGGCAGAGCTTGAGCCCATGTCCCCTTGTCCTATTGTTGGTTGCCTGGGAGAAGAGACCAACCCCCACCTGGCTATAACCTCCCTTCAGGTAGTTGAAGAGAGTGATGAGGTCGCCTCTAAGCCTTCTCTTCTCCAGACTGAACAACCCCAGCTCTCTCAGCCTCTCCTCATAGGACTTGTGCTCTAGTCCTTTCACCAGCCTCGTTGCTCTTCTTTGGACCCGCTCCAGCACCTCAATATCCTTCCTGAACTGAGGGGCCCAGAGCTGAACACAATACTCCAGGTGTGGCCTCACCAATGCAGAGTACAGGGGAAGGATCACTTCCCTGCTCCTGCTGGCCACACTGTTCTTGATGCAGGCCAGGATGCCATTGGCCTTCTTGGCCACCTGAGCACACTGCTGGCTCATGTTCAGCCTCCTGTCGATCAGCACCCCCAGGTCCCTTTCCGCCTGGCTGCTCTCTAGCCACTCTGTGCCCAGCCTATAGCGCTGCAGGGGGTTGTTGTGGCCAAAGTGCAGGACCCGGCACTTGGCCTTGTTGAACTTCATTCCATTGGAGTCAGCCCATCTCTCCAGTCTATCCAGATCCCTCTGCAGAGCCCTCCTGCCTTCCGGCAGGTCGACACTCCCTCCCAATTTGGTGTCATCAGCAAATTTGCTGATGATGGACTCAATCCCCTCATCTAAATCATCGATAAAGATGTTAAAAAGGACTGGGCCCAGCACTGACCCCTGGGGAACACCACTGGTGACCGGTCGCCAATTGGATGCAGCTCCGTTCACCAGCACTCTCTGGGCCCGGCCCTTGAGCCAGTTCCTGACCCAGCACAGAGTGCCCCTGTCCAAGCCGTGGGCTGCCAGCTTTTCCAGGAGTATGCTATGGGAGACAGTGTCAAAGGCTTTGCTGAAGTCCAGATAGACCACATCCACAGCCTTTCCCTCATCCACCAGGTGGGTCACCTGATCGTAAAAGGAGATCAGGTTGGTCAAACAGGATCTGCCCTTCCTAAACCCATGTTGGCTGGGTCTGATCCCTTGTCCATCCTGTAGCTGCTGTGTGATTTCACACAGGATGATCTGCTCCATAACTCTGCCAGGCACCGAGGTCAGGCTGACAGGCCTGTAGTTACCAGGGTCAGCCTTGCAGCCTTTTTTATGGATTGGGGTGATATTTGCCAACTTCCAGTCATATGGGACCTCCCCAGTGAGCCAGGATCGTTGGAAGATGATGGAGAGCGGCTTGGTAAGCTCTTCTGCCAGTTCCCTCATTACCCTAGGATGGATCCCATCTGGTCCCATAGACTTGTGAGGATCCAGATGACTCAGTAAGTCACTAACAATTTCCTCCTGGAATACAAGGGGGCTATTTGGTTTCCTATCTCTGTCTACCAGCTCCAGAGGCCGGTTGCCTTGAGGGCCACCTGTCCTACTGGTAAAAACTGAGGCAAAGTAAGTGTTAAGTACCTCAGCCTTCTCCTCATCTCTATTAACTATGTTTCCCTCCAAGTCCCTCAAAGAATGAAGGTTTTCTTTGCTCCTCCTTTTGTTATTAATGTATTTATAGAAGGACTTTTTGTTATCCCTAACAGAAGTGGCTAATTTAACTTCAAATTGCGCTTTTGTATCCCTGATTTTCTTTCTGCATGATCTAGCTGTCTTCCTGAATTCTTCGTAAGTACCCAGCCCTTTCTTCCACAGTCGGTAAGTTCTCTTTTTATCCCTGATTTCCTTCAGAATCTCCCAGTTTAACCAAGCTGGTTGTCTTCCCCGCCGGCTTGCCTTTCGGCACACTGGTACGGCCTGTTCCTGTGCACTCAAAACTTCTTGCTTGAAGCACGTCCATCCCTCCTGGACCCCCTTGTTTTTAAGGGTTGTTTCCCAGGGTATGCTCTGGACTAGACTTCTGAATAGGTCAAAATCTGCCCTCCGGAAATCCAGCGTAGAGGTTTTATTGTTGTTTCTCCTAGAATCTCTGAGTATTGAAAATTCTATTATTTCATGGTCACTATTTCCCAGGCGGCCTCCAACCACTACATCTCCCGTCAGCCCCTCTCTGTTTGTAAACAGCAGGTCTAGCGGGGCCTTACCCCTGGTAGGTTCATTTACCAGTTGATGGAGGAAATTGTCCTCTATACACTCCAGGAATTTCCTAGACTGCCTCTTCTCTGCAGTATTGAGCTCCCAGCAGATATCCGGCAGGTTAAAGTCACCCACAAGGACAAGGGCTGATGATTTCGAGACATCCGCCAGCTGCTTGTAGAATATTTCATCCCCTTCGTCATCCTGGTTGGGCAGTCTGTAACAGACACCTATGATGATGTCGGCCTTGTTGGTCTTCCCCCTGATTCTGGTCCACAGGCACTCAACCTTATTGCTGATCTCAAGTTCAACAGAGTCAAGAGACTCTCTAACATATAAAGCCACCCCTCCACCTCTCTTACCCTGCCTGTTCTTTTTGAAGAGCGTGTAGCCATCCATGGCAACACTCCAGTCACGCGAGTCATCCCACCACGTTTCTGTGATGGCGACTACGTCATAGCTTTCCTGCTGCACAATGGCTTCCAGCTCCTCTTGTTTGTTGCCCATACTGCGTGCATTAGTGTACATGCATTTCAGGTGGGCTGTTGATTTAATTCTTAACTCAGGCTTTCCATCATTAGGCTGATCACTGGAGAGCCCGGTTTCAACCCCTTCCCCCTTCAAACCTAGTTTAAAGCCCTCCTGATCAGCTTCACTAACTTATGGGCTACAGTCTTCTTTTTCTTCCTAGAAAGATGAATCCCATCTGATTTTAAGAAACTAGGTACCATGGGGTTTACCCCATGGTCAAAGAAACCAAAATTTTGACGGTGGCACCAATCCTTTAGCCATCTGTTGAGGAGTTGGGCTTTTTTACTCCACTCTTTATTTAACTCCTCATCCATCCCAGATAGTACAGGAACTGAGGCAAATATCACCTGTGCTCCCGTCCCCTGAACTGACCGACCCAGTGCTTTGAAGTCTTTCTTAATTATCCTGGCACTTCTTCGATTAATGTCCTCACTGCCAGCCTGGACTACCACCAGTGGATAATAGTCTGAGGGCTGAATTAACTCAGGAAGTCTCTTACTAATATCCCTCACCCTGGCCCCAGGAAGGCAGCATACTTCTCTCTGGGATGGGTCTGGGCGACAAATAGGGCCCTCAGTTCCCCTCAGAAGGGAGTCACCGACTACAACTACCCTTCTTTTTTTTTTTATACCTGAGGTTGTAATCTGTCTATTAGACAGGGCTGAACCAGGAGGCTTTCTAGAGAGATCTTCTTGGCTGTCCTCTACCTGACTGTCTGGGTCCAGGGACTCATATCTATTCTTCAAGGGCACCCTGGGGGGTGATGGGGGTCGAGAGAGAGTTCTTTTACCTCTCCCATTAGGGACCTGTTTCCATTCCCCCCCATCAATTTGGTCTGCTCCATCTGCCTTATGGCAGGAGGGGCAGGGCTTCGCCATCTCCTGTTTGACTTCCTTAGGGTTCAAAAGGGTTTGACTCCACCAGTCAATTTCCTTTTCACTCTCTCTAATGCACCTTAATCTCTCTACCTCTTCCTTAAGTTCTCCCTTTGTGCTCTGAAGAAATGAAGATTGATGAAGAGGTGGTCTCAAAAGACCCCAGCCCCAATTCCCAAGGGGCGGATCGAAGGTGGTCCAGGGCAAAAGCCAGTGGGTGGACAAAACCTGAGATTGGACAAGCAGTATTATAAATTGTAAACATCTGTAACAGAGAGTAGCGCGCGTCTTGTAACCTTATGCCTGAGGCACAAATTAAAACCTTATCTCACCTTCAAAACTAATTTGTCTCGGAGGTTTTTTTCTCCCTGAATTTTCTTTTAGGCATCAGTATGTTGGGATTTCAGAGAACCTTAGCAGATGCAGAGATGGAAGTCTGTTTTGTTTTCCTTTTTGCTACAAATTTTTGTAAAGAAACTAATTTTCCTGTTTATAATGTATTTTGAATCAAGAACATAGATTACCATTACCGACTGACCAACTGCATGCAGAGTTAGTAGTATCAACTGTTGTCTTTTTTGCCTCATTATTTCTCTCCATACAAGCATCGGCAACTTTAAGTCATACTGAATCTTAAATTACCCCAGAGACAGAAAGTAAGGATAATGGGGTTATCTGTCCTAGAGACAACTTCAGTTTAAAGCAACATCAGAAACCCTCTCTGAATGCACAGACTAAGGCATCTGCAGGAGATGGGGGTTAAACCTACTACACTTTGCTCACTGGAAAGGCCTTGGTGCCTGGGACAGTGACTGTATGGTTTTCTTACTTTACTCACAGTGTTAAATGCACTCTGCTTACTTTGTTTGACCATGTGAAAAACCATACTTAGGATTCACCACTAGCTCCATAATCTGACTATCTGCACAGACCTCAGGAAGGTAAACAGACATCTTCCAATGACAGTGTAAGGCATCACCCTGAGAGTTTGTGTTTACCAGGTATATCTGACAATCTCCAAGTTAAGCTACCATTTGCAACTAGTATCATCCAGCTAAAATGATCTCTGTATCTTGCTGTCTCAGAGAGGGCTTAGGTACCTAAAAATGTCTCAAAACATTGTTGGGCCAAATGAACAAAGCAAAAGTCAGTGCTTCAGTAGATGATGCCTACAGGGCACTCTCTGGAAATCAGACTTGGGTGACTTCAACACTGCTGGACAGGCGGAAGGTTCTGTATATAGCAAACCCTAGAGGCTTTAAAGGACTGCCCCTAAGAACAGGTTTTACAGTAATGGCCATTTACAAATAATGACATATCACTACCTACCCTTTTCTTCCACCTAAAATACCACATTTCCTCCACAGAGCACAGCTCAGAGTACTCAATCTTTCAAAAACCCTGTTTGATAACCACTGCTAAAGGCCCTCTTGAGTGCTAACTATATGACTGAGTATTCAGGAAGCAAGAATCACAGAATCGCAGAATCACAAAATGGATAAGGTTGGAAGGGACCACAGTGGGTCTTCTGGTCCAACCTCCCTGCTCAAGCAGGGTTGTCCTAGAGCACATGGCACAGGATTGTATCCAGACAGTTCTTGAATATCTCCAGTGAGAGAGACTCCACAACCTCTCTGGGCAATCTGCTCCAGTGCTCAGTCACATTCACAGTAAAGAAGTTCTTCCTCGTATTCAGTTGGAACTTCCTGTGCATCAGTTTCTGCCCATTGCCTCTTGTCCTATTGGTTGGCACCACTGAGAAGAGCCTGGCTCCATCCTCTTGACACTCACCCTTCAGATATTTATATATGTTGATAAGAGTAAGTAATTTGTTGAGGTGAAGAACCACAAAAAATGTACTCACAAATCTTCATTTTTAGATCTCCAAATATTCTCTGCTTAATTCTTCACAATTCTGTGATTCTGCCTCTGTATTATAGAGCTGGTCTGTGACGTCTGAGAAGTTGCTTTTTTGTTGTATCCTGCATTTGAAAAGTTTTAGTATTATTCTGTAACCATGTGTCCTGCTTTCATCTGGGATAGAGTTCATTTTCTTCTTAGTAGCTGGTACAGTGCTGTGTTTTGGATTCAGAATGAGAATAATGTTGATAACACACTGATGTTTTGGTTGATGTTAAGTAGTGCTTACCCTAAGTCAAGGACTTTGCAGTGTCTCATGCTCTGCCAGGGAGGAGGTGCACAAAAAGCTGGGAGGGAACACAGCCGGGACAGGTGACCTGAACTGGCCAAAGGGATATTTCACACCATAGAATGTCATGCCCACTATATAAACTGTGGGGAGTTGGCTGGGAGGAATCAATCGCTGCTGGGGGACACGCTGGACACCAGTCAAGGGGCGGTGAGACATTGTATTGTGCAACACTTGTTTTTCTTGGGTTTTATTCCTCTCTCTCTCCCTCTCCTTTACATTATAATTATTATTATTTGTGGGGGGAGATGGCAGGCCCATGGAACCCCCGGGCCCCCTGGAAGTAGAAGAGCTAGAAGCATTAAAGAGGGAGTAAGGCCATTCCCGTGAGAGAAGTAAGAGATAACTGCACATTCCCATGGAGACAACCCTGAGAGTTGGACAGTGCAAGGTCGAGCTGTATAACAAACTGCAGGTGTTGCATTCCTGGGTGTTTTGCAGGAAAATGTTTATAGTATGTATGTATGGGAAAAGGGGAACTTGGCACCTAATAAAAAGCTGCCTGCTCAGCGTAGCGGGCAGACATCTCTTTGTATCGTTACCCTCGTGTGTGTTGTATGTCATTCTTCCCCCTTCAAGCCGAGGCCCGTCGACAGATACCCAGCGACAATTATTATTATTATTATTATTGTTGTTATTTTTATAATTAGAATTATTATTGTATTTTACTTTGTTTAAATTTTAGAACTGTTCTTATCTCAACCCAGAAGTTTTACTTTTTTTCTGATTCTCCTCCCCATCCCACAGAGGAGTGGTGTAGTGGTTTGAACCTTGTTTTCCCCCCAGAGGCTGAAAAGTGGTAACCCCCAGGGGTGGAAACCCCTGGAAGTTTTGAAGTTCTGTCCAATGAGCGCTCCTGCAGAAATGTAAACATATCACAAGCACCAGAAGAGAAGAGTTGTAGTTTGGTTGTTAGAAGAAGTAGCCATGTTGTTGTAGAGCCACGAGAAAAGGGGCCCGGAGCCCCTCGGGGCCTCTGGGGCCCCCCAGCCCCAGTTGGGGGCTACAGAGACTTGGAACAGTGTGAAGCTGGACTATGTGTCTGTAGCTGTGAGCTGGGAGATGTTTTCTCCAAACTGGGCAGCAGCCGGAGAAAAGCAGCAGACGAGCTGGCACTGACCGGAGAAGCGGTGGCAGAGAGCCAGAAGAGATAAGACGGAGCAACAGAGACATGCAGCACCGCAGAGAGGACTCCTGGAAGGAGAGTTGAGGAGAAGAGAGCCCGCAGCAGAGCTACGGAGTTCTGGGGGTAGGAACTGATACCAGACCCCCCAAACCTGCTTTGAGACCTCCTGGAAAGGAGGAAGATGATGGACTCTTACTTGAAAAAGCCTTGAAGTGCAACATGCACTGCAGAGAGGAGCTGAGAAGCTCAGTCGTCCTGAGAGCTCAGCCAGGATGGTGTGGGAGGTTGGCCTTGGGGGCCCTCCCTTGCTGCAAGCTACAAAGAGGCTCGCAGCCTGAGACAGGGCACAGAGGCCCTGCAAGGAGCTTGAATCTCCTGGAGATACCAGACCGTCACGAAGACCCCCTGTGTCTTCGTGATATGACCGTGGTGGAGCGACCTTTGTCTGGGGTCAACGCAGCCCACGGAAGACCCCTTCGGTTGATTGACGACGGGGTCGAGGAGGCTTGGATACCCCCCTCGTGAGTGCTGGCAGAGATCCAGCTATCAGCTGCTGCATGCATGAGATGAGGAGAACCTGCTGCCTTAGAAGAAGCTGCTGCCCTAAGAGACTGGAAGGGATCTGTCCTTCTTTCCCTCCTAGACTTTTATTTGGAGGGGAGAAGAGATCTGATCCATTGTAAATACTATATGTCATGGTAGAGATAGTTGTGATTTTGTGTATAATGTGTTATAGTATTTATTTGTACAGTCATTGTAATATATTCCCTTTCCCCCACTTTGAGTCTAGTGTGTTTTGTCTGGAAAAACCCATCTCACATTAGGTTGAGATGTGGGAGGGGGGATGGAGCTAGGGAATTGGATTTTGGGGCTGTCTCAAACCATGGCAAGTGGGAGAAAGTGAGTGGCTGCGTGGTGCTTAGTTGCTGGCTGGGGTTAAACCATGACAGTCCTTTTTGGTGCCCAATGTGAGGCACAGAGGGTTGAGATAACGACAGATCTGACCAGAGAGTGGTAAAACAAATTTGTTATAAGCATTCATTGTATTGGTTTAATATTAGCTAGTCACTATGATGACATTTGCTCTCAGAGTTGTTGAGCTTGTTCTCAGGGTTGCATTATGTAATACCGTACTTACAGTATGTGTTCCCCATGGTGATTTTTATCCTCCATGGGGCCTGGGCTAAGATTATCCTTGTGGAATACTTTGTAGTATTGGCTTATGATATGATAGAATTGCTGGTCGTGAAACTAATCTGGTTTGTGTACTCAGCGTTGTCATCAACTCTGTATTTTGGGAATCATCTATTGGGAACTATTAATAATTAAATTTTTTGCCTTTTCTTTTTGGAGATCCAACCTATGGGGGGCACATCTCCCTTCCTTCCTTCCTTCCTTCCTGCCTTCCTGCCTTTCTTCCCCTCCAGGCTGATTACAGGACCATTTGAGAATTTTAAAGATTTTTAATATCCTTGAAATCAACATGGTCCTTTTGCTAGGAGTCAGCATGTTGTTGACTATGGTTCAGGTCTTATTTAAGGTTACACAGCTATTTAAGAACATCACCCAGAGATCTGTCTCAAGGTTGGATAGTTAGGAGTGGCAGGATGTGTGGAATAGTATGGGCCTAGGACAGTGGGCACCTCCAACATTTTGCAATTTCATCCCTGAACAGGTGCAGAATCTGGAAAAACTAGTAAAATAATTGGAAAAATATGATGTCACCCTGGCAAATCCAGAGAGACACAAATCCCTGCAACATGCTGGGGCCTGGCCCAGCCTACTGAGCCATGTTCAACACTACTCAGTATCTGCAAGGGGAAGAGGTCTCTGGATTTGATGACAAAATGACAAGCGTTGTGGCTACTCCAATACCAGTGACAGACACTGTGGTTACTCTAACCCTCATGACAGTCACTGCAGGATATGCAAAAAGATTTCAGCTATCATCCAGGTGAACACATTATTAACTGGCAGATTAGATGCTGGGATAACAGGGCTAACAGTTTGGAATTAGAGGGTAGGGAAGCCAAGCAGCTGGGATCACTTTCTAAGGAAGCAGGCATTGACAAGTCAATTGAAAGAGGGATATGAGCCTGGAAGTGACTCCTGTCAAATGTGAAGGAAATATATCCCTTCAAGGAAGATGTCATATGTCACCCAGGCAAGTGGACTGCAGTACAAAAATGTAGCCAGTACCTGACAGAATTAGCTGTGCAGTTACCCACAGATCAGGATGAAGTCCAATGACCATGACCCATGAGGCAGAAATCTGTATGGAGCAGAGAGGTCATGAGGAAGTGGGATGGAAAACCTACCTTGACCCTAGAGGCACAGGTACATCAATTGCAGGGAAAATCAATCACAAATGGGCGTTTTTCCAAGAAAGTTGCTCCTCCAGTCTTCAGCGGGCAGTTCCCCAGGCAAAATAGAAGGGCTTATTTTACTCTTGAGCCTATGAAAACAAATCTCAGGAGAGGGTATTTCAAGGACCCAAAAGGGTACTGGTGGGCTTCCGGTATAGTTGCCCTGGAAATGGAGGAAATTAAGCAGCTGTATACCTTGCCCTGTCTCTCAGAGGACCCTTCTGTTGTGGAGTTGCTGAAGGTCAAAGAACAACAGGTGCCGATCACTACCACAGTGGTGCACTGGTGGCAATATTGCACCAACCAAGACTCTGTGATTCCCATCCATAAGCTGATTTGTCAACTGTAGAGCCAAAGAGTGATCAGCAGGACCTACTCACCTTTTAATAGTCCCATATGGGCAGTGCAAAAGTCTAATGGAGAATGGAGACTAAGAATAGATTATCATGGCATGAATGAAGTCACACTGCCTCTGAGTGCTGCCGTACCAGACATACTGGAACTTCATTATGAGTTGTAGTCAAAGGTAGCCGAGTGGTGCCACAATTGATATCGCTAATATGCTTTTCTCAATCCCTTTGGCAGCAGAGTGCAGGCCACAGTTGGGTTTCACTTGGAGGGGTGTCCAGTATACCTGGAATTGACTGCCCCACTATTTGCCATGGACTGATCCAGACTACACCTGAAAAGGGTGAAGCTCTGGAACACCTGCAATACATTGATGATTTGATGAGGTGGATTTAGATTGGCAACATAACACTGAATTATTTCTGGCTCAGTGGGCCCATGACACCTCAGGACATCAAGGAAGAGATGCAACATATAGATGGGCTTGTGATCGAGAGGTGGACTTAACCATGGACACTATCACACAGGTTATCTAAGAATGTGAAACATGCACTGCAATTAAGAAAGCCAAGTGGTTAAAGCCTCTCTGGTATGGAGGACGATGTCTGAAATATAAATATGGGGAGGCCTGGCAGATTGACGATATCACATTCCCTCAAATCTGCCATGGCAAACACTATGTCCTTGCAATGGTGGAAACAACCACTGGATGGGTGGAAACATCTCATACCCCATGCATCTGCTCAGAACACTATCCCACGAGTTTTTAATTTTTTTTCGATTATCCTCTGCATCCCACTGGGGCAGGGGGAGTGAGTGAGTGGCTGCATTGTTTTTAATTGCTGTCTAGGATTAAACCATGATGCCTTGTTAGATGTAACAATCGGGTTTTTATAAGCCTCTCTTTCTTCCAAACTCCAAGAGCATGAAAGAACATGTCTTTATTTTAGTCTATAGGCAACACATCGGTTTGCTGTAGATCAGCATTCATTTTTTCTCAAGGCAACCTCTACAATTTTAACAGATTTGAACACTTGCCTACTGCCTCCACTCCTCTCCTAAATTCCTCATAAGAAGATGACTTGCTGGTCAAACTAAATGGCAAGAAGGAAACACATAGGCAGTGAAAGCAAGGACAGGTACCATGGAAAGAGTACAGGAATGCAGTCTGGTTGTGTAGGGATGGGGTGAAGGCGGCCAAGGCAAAGCTAGAGTTGAACTTGGCAAGGGATGCAAAGAACAACAGGAAGGGCTTCTACAGGTATGTCAGGCAGAAAAGGAAGGTTAAAGAAGGTGTACCCCCCAATAAACAATGCCGGAAAACTGGTGACAACAGACAAGGAGAAGGATGAGTAACTCAACTTTTTTGCCTCAGTCTTCAATGGGAAC
The DNA here is from genome assembly GCF_003945725.1 of Corapipo altera. Taxonomy (NCBI): domain Eukaryota; kingdom Metazoa; phylum Chordata; class Aves; order Passeriformes; family Pipridae; genus Corapipo; species Corapipo altera. Next base: position 775,575 of record NW_020885021.1, on the reverse strand, counting down.
CTCCCTTCCCACATCTCTCAAGTGGATGGACAGCAGGATGGGGACTGGGGGAGCAAAGTCCCTCCCACTGTAAGAGAAGATTGGGTTTGTGACAACCTGAGGAACCTGAATGTACATAAGTCTATGGGACCTGATGAGGTGCATCCTAGAGTCCTGAGTGAATTGGCTACTGTAGTTGCCAAGCCACTTTCCATGATATTTGAAATGGCAGTCAAGTGAAGTCCCAGGTGACTGGAAAAAGGGAAACATTGCACCCATCTTTAAAAAGGATAGAAAGGAGGACCCTGGGAACTATCAACCTGCCAGCCTCACCTCTGGGCCTGGGAAGATCATGGAACAGATCCTCCTAGAAGCTATGCTAAGGCACATGGAGGACAGGGAGGTGATTTGAGACAGCCAGCACAGGTTCATCAAGGGCAAGTCCTACCTGAGTAACCTAATGACCTTCTATGATGGAATGATCAACGGACAAGGGAAGGGCTACAGATGTCATTTATCTGGACTTCTGTAAAGCCTTTGACATGGTCCCCCACAACATCCTTCTCTCTAAATTGGAGAGAGATGGATTCGATGGATGGACTGTTCAGTGGATAAGGAATTGGTTGGACAGTAACATTCAAATGGTAGTGGCCAACATCTCATAGTCCCAATGAACATTGGTGACAAGTGGTGTCCCTCAGGGGTTCATATTGAGACCAGTGCTATTCAATGTCTTCATCAATGACATAGACGAAGGGATCGAGCTCAGCCTCAGCAAGTTTGCAGATGACACCAAGCTGAGTGGTGCGGTTGACACACCTGAAGGATGGGATGCCATCCAGAGGGACCTGGACAAGCATGAGAAGTGGGCCTGTGGGAAGCTCATGAGGTTCGACAAGGCCAAGTGAAAGGTGCTGCATGTGGGTCAGGGCAACTCCCAGTATCAATACAGGTTGAGGGAATGAACAGATTAAGAGCAGCCCTCCCGAGAAGGACTTAGAGCTGCTGGTGGATGAAAGGCTGGACATGAGCTGGCAATGTGTGGTTGCAGTCCAGAAAGCATCCTGGACTGCATCAAAAGGAACGTGGGCAGCAGGTCAAGGGAGGTGATTCTGCCCGTCTACTCTGCTCTGGTGAGACCCCCACCTGGAGTACTGCATCCAGATCTTGGGGCCCTCAGCACTGGAAGGACATTGACCTGTTGGAGCAAGTCCAGAGGAGGGCTGCAAAGATGATTAGAGGGATGGATCACCTTTCCTATGAGAAAAGGCTGAGAGAATTGGGATTATTCAACCTTGAGAAGAGAAGGCTCCGGGGACACCTTATTGCTGCCTTTCAGTACTTAAAAGGGGCCTACAAGAAAGATGGAGAGGGACTTTTTACAAGGGCATGTAGCAACAGGACAAGGGGTAATGGCTTCAAACTGACAGAGGGAAGGGTTAGATTAGATGTTAGGAAGAAATTTTTTACTCAGAGGGTGGTGAAACACTGGAACAGGTTGCCCTGAGAAGCTGTGGATGCCCCATCCCTGGAAGTGTTCAAGGCCAGGTTGGATGGGGCTCTGAGCAACCTGGTCTAGTGAAAAGTGTCCCTGCCCATGGCAGGGGGGTTGGAACTAAATGATCTTTAAGGTCTCTTCCAACCCAAACCATTCCATGATTCTATGAATCTTCAGGATAGTTTTTAACTTTTTCCTCTTAAAAAACATTCCCCCGTCTTACAGAAAAAAATGCATGCAATGCAAATGTGAAAAAACATGGGATGGGGGGATTCACGCACTTTTTTATTTTCTTATGTCCTTTCTCTTAATTATTTAATGGCATTCAACAGGTACGTATCCATGTGTGACAGCCAGCCTTTGGGTCATGATCTTTTCCTGAAAAGTCCCCTTAAAAATCAACAGAAAAAAATCCCTGTGTCAATCTGAGATTTAACTGCCTTTTCCAATGGCTACCTGAGACATCACCAATGCCAAGAAGAGCTTAAATATGTCTATGAAATGGAACTCTTATACAGCTGCCTTAGCAGTTGCTTGTTTGTCACCTCTGCTGCGCCTCTCATGAACACTTGCACAACCATCTTAGATTTGGTCCCGCTTTGTAATATTCCATTGCTAAACTCTGTTGTGGGAGACCAAACAGGTGTTCAGGCTAGAGAGCCAGAGGCAACTACTCAGCAAGAAGCCTCAGAGATAGCAATGGAATTCATCAGATGACCTTGGGCACTCTGTGAGAGTGAGAGAAGAAGTTGCTAACTTTGGCGGAAGGATACCTGTGGTGAGCACCTGCTACCAAAGTTAAAAATGAGAAGAAAAGACTGTTTTAGTTAACCCCACTTATGAAATATGAATTAATTTCTAATTAAGAATGCCAGTGTGTTGTTAGAAAAATTTGAATAGTGTGTATAAGTTTGAAAAAGTGTGTGATAGTATTTTAAATAGGTCCATGCATGCCTCCTTCCCTGTAGCCTAAAAATTCCTGTGCTAGGTAGGATAAAAATGCTTTAATGTAAACACTGCATGCTTTTTCCGCCATTCCGAGCGAATCTGTTCCCTTCTACTGGATGAAGAGGACGAAAGAATAAAACCTCTATTTTTAGTGATGCAGTCAGATTGTCATTATTAATAGCCAACAACAGTAAAAGAGTTTAGAACTGTGTCAGAATAGATTTTTGGCATCGGCACTCTGTGAATACCCTTGTTTTGCTAGGACATTATGGGTACAAGAAATTAGCTGATTTCTGGTATTAAAAGATCACTCATCATTAAAAATCATGGATAAAATGCAAGTTAGGAAACACATCTGTAAAGGAAAAAATTTCCCTGTCTATGAACTGCAGTCAGTAAGATGTATAAGCAAAGGAGAAAATTAGTTTTAATATGTTCTTAATTTCAATCACTGTACAATCAAGGAGGTTTGTTGAATTAAAGAGAAAGAACAGAGAGCAATAATTAAATTTAAAAAATAAAAACTTTTGTAACAGAGTGAAAATTAAGTAGCAATGGAGTTGATCTTGTTTAACAATAGATATACCATTGCTTATGGAAGAGGACTGCTCTGTGCTAGTGCACACAAGTTAACTAAGTCTACCTCTGGAAATCCTACTGTGTTTGCATTGGGATCTCAAGAGAATAACTAGATAGGACTTAGGCTTTTTCAGTAGTGAGTAGAAAGTATATGACATCTAAAAAAATAACTTGAGTCTTAACTAGGAATAGGATCATACAATGCTTAAAGCTGGATGGGACCCGAGGAATTTTCTAGCCTAACATCCTGCTCTAAGCAGGATTGATACTGAGCCCCTCAAGATATGAACCAAACTTTGCAATTTTTTGCTGTTCTTAATCAGTAGCTATAGCTGGACAGTTATGATTGATTGCATTGTGAACCTTGTAGGCTTGGCTAATCTTTTGTTTTAAGGAAAAGGGAATGCAGTCCCAAGGTGAATGGGCTGTCTGGATGAGAGACACTAGGAACGAAGTCAGCTGGACTGAGCAATAAGTGGGGGAAAGGTAATTCTGGCAGAGGAAGATCATGACCACCAACTCATTGATCACCTACTCAAAACAGATCCCCAACTCAAACGGAGGGAAGACATGTGCCTGTGGACTAATGTAGCAGTTCTTATTACAGGAAGAATGCTGCAAGGCATTGTGGGACTTGTAGTTCCTTCGGTACTCTATAACGCATGCGCAGTGAAATGCTCTAATGTCATTGGTTGAGAGGTCATGTGTTACAGTTTGTTCTGTGTATTTAAACTGCTGTCTGTTCTTAATAAACTACTTCAATTAAGCACATCCACGTGGGTTCCTGGATTTGTGAAGACAGGTGCCACAAATGGGATTTTCAACAGGCATCGGTAAACCAGAGACCAAAAAGGCCTTGGGATGCACTGCCAGTGGCACCCCATCCTCAGAATTAAAAGGAAAAAGGAAGAATTCTTCAACAAATCACGCGCACAAGTTACGTCTGCAAAAACAGGACAAAAAGGGAAAAAAAGAAAAATAGGACGAGAAAGGACAAAAAGAAGAAAGATCCAGCTTCAGCAAGCAGAGGTAATCTAAATCTTTTGAGGATGGGAGGGTGGATAACCCACAAGGAGAGGTATTCTCCAGAAATTAAAGAAACGACTGAAGCTATTAACCAATTTTTACAAATGGAGAACAGAAACGTAGAAGAAAATAAATTGTGGGCACTTATAAATTGGATCTCCATAAATGAACTGGGACTTCCATTAACCAGAGCCCATCAAATGCTATCTTGGAGAAGAACTGGAAACAGACTAATCGAAAAAACCAGTTCTGGAGACATGGAGGTGCTTAAAAACGTAACTGCATGGAAAGAAATAATGGTCGCCTTAAATGCTCATTACAGGAGAGCGAATCCAGCCACAACAATGAGCCCCCCTATCCCTCCTACAGCCCCTGCCCCCCACATGGCGTGGGTTTCCCCAGACACGTGGAACTGCCACAGGACGACCATGCGGCAGGATGGGCACAGCCATCTTGTTCCTACCGCGCAGCGGAAATGGGGGTGTCTCTTCTGCCCCCACCGCTTGCGCAACCAACACGCAGCAAAAGCATTGCCACAAGAACAGCGGACTGTGAGTAGCACTTCGGGGGGGCGTATAAAGAGGTCAGAGTGTATGAGTTGATGAGACGCAGCGTAACTGCGACACGAGACCGGGGTCCTTCTAACCTCAGTTCTGTCAACCCGCGAGGGAAACAGCAGGTGAAGGGACGAAGCGATTGAATTGATGAGTGGACCTCTGGGGTTGGTGGGAGTTTTTCAGAAGGGACCACTGAGTCAGTGAAAAATCCTAGAAGGGATCCCAGAGGGTCGGTAGGAAGGTAGGAAAACTTTAGAAAGGACCTCAGGACTATGGGGCAGGGAATTAGTAAATTAAGTTGCCTCAGGAAGGAAAGAAGCAGGCAGGCATTGCCAGATATACCCTTAGACAGTCCTCTAGGGGTAATGATCTTAAACTGGGAAAAGAGAGACAGTACTAAAAATAAGGAAAAATCAAAAATGATTCAGTTCTGCATGATTGCGTGGACTAAAGAAAAAATAAGGGGGGATGATATCTCTTGGCCTGTGTGTGGATCATTTGAGGGTTGGATCTGCCAAGCCCTCAACAGTTATGTAAACAACAAGGAACCGATAAACTCTGAAGAGAGTGAATATGCTGCTTGCTGGAAAGAGGAAGTTTGGCCAGAACCTACTAAAGTTAATAAGTTAACAAAAGGAAAGCAAACCGAAAAGAAATTAACAGAAACCAAATGGGAACCATTAGACAATTTACCTCCACCCTATAATACACCCCCTCAGCAACCCCTGTTACAACCCCCTCCACAGACCCTTTCTTCCCAACCCCTTTTACAACTCCCTCCACAGACCCTTTCTTCCCAACCCCTTTTACAACCCCCTCCACAGACCCTTCCATCACCCTCTTTACAGCCCCCCTCGGCTGCTGTTCCCACAGCGCCTGTGAGTTATTCTCCACCTGTACAAACCGCTTTAACTGCTGACTCCACTACCCTGCAAAATCATAAGAGTGAGGATCCTGAAAAACATAAGACCCAGAAGAAGAGACGAACCACCCCAAGGGAAGTTAGAGCCCTTTTGGTAGAACAGGACAACTCTAGTGAGGAAAATGAAGGGGTGTACTCGACACGAGAATTATACCCACTTAGGGAAGTGCCTTTGGGGGGAGCTCAAGGGGGAATTGGGTTTGTAAATGCTCCCCTAAGTTCAAGTGAAGTTCGGGCATTTAAGAAGGAGATGGGGAGGTTATTAGAGGATCCCTTAGGGGTAACTGAACAACTAGATCAATTCTTAGGACCAAATACATTTACTTGGGGAGAAATGCAATCCATTCTGGGAATACTATTCAACCCAGAAGAGAGACAGATGATATGGACGGCAGGGATAAGGATATGGGACAGGGAGAATCAATTGGACCCCCCTCGAGACAATAAAATGCCCATTAATCCTCCCAATTGGGACTCTAATTCTACCCCAGACCGACAACACATGGCAGATTATTGCACCTTAATAGTAAGAGGAATTAAAGAAGCTGTACCTTGTAGGCAGAATGTCACAAAGGCATTTAAAAACCAACAGGAAAAAGATGAAACCCCGAGTGCATGGCTAGAGAGATTAAGAAAAGACTTACAGCAATACTCAGGAATTGACCCAGAAGCTAAAACTGGACAAGTGGTACTAAAGGTAACTTTGTAACTAATTCCTGGAACGATATCTGAAAAGAATTAGAAAAATTAGATGATTGGCAGCACCGGGGGCTTGAAGATTTACTGAGAGAAGCACAAAAAGTTTAGGTGCGAAGGGATGATGAGAAAGCAAAAACAAAGGCAGAAGTTTTAGTAGCTGCCATCCGAGAATCACAAAAAGGTGTAAAATCAAATGAGAGGAAGAGTTTTAAGGGAGAAAGGAAAAAGGGGGATCTGAATACAGACAAACCCCAACGAACTGTCCCAAGGGACCAGGAGTTAGCATGTTATTATTGTGGGGAAAAAGGCCATCTAAAAAGAAACTGCCCCAAGAGACAAAAGGACGCGAAACTATTTGAAGAAGCCGAAAGGGATTAGGGAAGTCAGGGGCTTTATTTCCTGGGAGAAAAACATCATAAAAAACCCTTGATAAAATTGAGATTAGGCCCCCAGGACGAAGAATATGAATTTCTTGTAGATACTGGTGCAGATAAATCATGTATTATCAAAATTTCTCAGGGTTGCAGAGCTAGTAAAGACACAATTAGAGTAATTGGAGCAAAAGGAGAAGGATTCCCAGTGCCTATAATAAAACAAGTTCAAATTGAGGGAGAAGCCAAAATTACAGTGGGAGATTTACTTCTAGTACCTGAAGCAGGTTGTAATCTTTTAGGGAGAGACCTACAGGTTTCCCTGGGAATAGGAGTTGTACCAGAAGAAGGAGAAATGAGAGTTAAAATAATGACTCTAAAAGAGGAAGATGAGGAAAAGATTAACCCCAGTGTGTGGACCTCAGAAGACCAAGTGGGAAAATTAAAGATAGACCCCATAAAAATAGAAACCATTGATCCCAACCATCCAATACAAATAAAACAATATCCTATTTCTCAAGAAGGAAGAACAAAACTTAAACCCATTATAGACACATTACTGACAAATGGAACTTTAGAAGTCTGTATGTCCCCTCATAACACCCCTATAGTTCCAGTCAAAATGGGGGATGGTACCTTTAGGCTAGTCCAAGACTTAAGGGAAGTAAATAAAAGAACAATTGCCTGATTCCCTGTAGTTCCAAACCCATACACCCTTTTGAGTCATATTCCTCCTAATTACATATGGTATAGTGTGATCGACTTAAAGATGCCTTCTGGGCCTGCCCACTAGATGAAGAAAGCAGAAATATCTTTGCCTTTGAATGGGAAGATCCGCAAACACAGAGGAAACAACAATTAAGATGGACAGTTCTTCCTCAGGGGTTCACAGAATCTCCAAACCTGTTTGGACAGGCCCTAGAAAAAATACTACTAGAATTCCCTAAACCTCCAGGAATAGAGGTTATACAATATGTAGATAATTTATTAATCACTGGGGAAAGTGAAGAGGGAGTCAGAGAAATCACAATAAAACTCTTAAACTTCCTGGGAGAAAAAGGATTATAAGTTTCCAAGAAGAAGTTACAATTTGTAGAACAAAAAGTAAAGTATTTAGGTCACTGGCTAGATAAGGGAACTAAAAGACTAGATGCTGAAAGAGTAAGAGGAATATTGGCCCTAACTCCCCCAAAAACTAAAAAGGATATAAGAAGGTTACTGGGATTATTAGGATACTGCAGGTTGTGGATTGAGGGTTATAGTGGATTAGTAAAGTTTTTATATGAGAAACTTACCCAAGAAGTGGTGAAGTGGAATGACAAAGATAGTGAAAAGCTAGAAGAAATTAAAAGAGCTCTAACCAGAGCTCCAGTTCTAACACTCCCTGAACTGAAGCAACCCTTTCAATTGTTTGTAAATGTAGAACAAGGAATTGCTTACGGAATGTTAACACAAGAAAAAGGGGGACACCGAAAACCAGTAGCATATCTGTCAAAATTACTAGACCCAGTCAGCAGAAGTTGGCCAGCGTGTCTGCAAGCTGTCGCAACCACTGCTATATTAGTGGAAGAAAGCTGTAAAATCACCTTTGGAGGAAAAATTACAGTTTACATCCCCCATGCTGTACGAGCACTACTGAATCAAAAAGTGGAAAAATGGCTAACAGATGCCCGCATTTTAAAATATGAAGCTATATTAATCCATAGTCCAGAATTAGAACTCCTAGTAACAAACAATCCAAACCCGGCACAATTCCTATATGGGGAGCCAAGTGAACTGACTCAAATATTAGAGCATGGCTGTTCAGAACTAATACAATTACAAACCAAAGTCAGAGAAGATTTAGAAGAGGTGGAATTAGAAAAAGGAGAAAAATATTTCATTGATGGCTCCTCTCGATACAAAGATGGGAAGAGAATTTCTGGATATGCAGTCATCGATGGGAATAACATGACAATTGCAGAATCAGGAAAGCTTAGTTCAGCCTGGTCAGCACAAGCGTGTGAGTTCTATGCTCTCTACCGGACTCTTGAATTACTAAAAGGAAAAAAGGGAACAATTTTTACAGATTCGAAATATTGTAATGAAGTCGTGCACACATTTGGGAAAATTTGGAAAGAAAGACAGTTAATAAACACGAGAGATAAATCACTAATACATGAAGAGTTGATAAATCAAGTATTAGAAACTTTAAGAAAACCCCTAGAGATAGCAGTCGTCCATGTAAAAGGACACCAAAAGGGAATATCATTAATAATCCGAGGAAATAACTTAGCAGATGAAGCAGCCAAAGACGCAGTTGAAAAGGGGGAAATAACTAGAGTTACATATATTAAACTTACAACAGCCTGAAAACTTAGAAATACCAGTATTTTCAGAGAGGGAAGAGAAAGAACTAACACAAATAGGTGCAAAGAAGCAAGAAGGGGGGGCATGGATCTTAGCAGATGGGAGAAAAATAGTTTGTAAACCAATAGCACGAGCAATATTAATGAAATTACATCAAACTACTCACTGGGGAACACGAGCTCTATGTGATCAGTTTTTACAATGTTATGGGTGCATAGGAATTTTTGAAATCCCTAAGCAAGTTACCAGCCACTGCTTGACATGTCAAAAAGTAAATAAAAAGGTTATGAGAAATACCCCTGTAGGGGGAAGGTATACTGCATACCGACCCTTCGAGCGAATACAAGTGGATTTCACAGAACTCCCACCTGTGAATAGATGGAAATATCTATTAGTAATAACCAACCATCTAACCCACTGGGTAGAAGCAATACCTACTGGAAGGGCTACAACAAATTTTGTAATCAAAGTATTACTTGAAAATATAATTCCCATATATGGAATGGTATATAGTATAGATTCAGACAGAGGAACGCATTTCACCTCAAAAATACTTAAAGAAATAACAATTGCGTTAGGAATCATGTGGAAACACCATACTCCCTGGCACCCCCAAAGTTCAGGGAGGATTGAGCGAATGAACCAGAATCTGAAGCAAGCCCTAACTAAATTGATGATTGAAACCCAGATGTCATGGGTTAAATGTTTACCCCTGGCCTTACTGCGTATTCGAACCCAACCCAGGACAGACCTCGGTCTATCACCATATGAAATGCTTTATGGAATGCCTTATATCTGGCTAAAAGATGCAGTAGGTGACTATAACAATATTGACACCAAATTAAGACCATACATACAAACACTTGCAAAAAGGTTAACAGCAATAAGAGAACGAGGAGCCTTAGCCCAAACAGCACCATTAGATTTCAAGATACATAAAATAAACCCTGGGGATTGAACCTTAATAAAGAAATGGAAAGAAACTTCTTTAATCCCATTTTGGGAAGGTCCCTTCCAGGTACTGCTCACGACAGAGACTGCAGTGCATACAGTAGAACGAGGGTGGACACACGCGACCAGAGTGAAAGGACCTGTTGCTCCACCACCCCTGAAGGAGTGGACTGTGTCGTCAATGCCTGGGGACCTACGACTTAAACTCCAGAAAAGACCTCTATGAATTCATCACCTGAATGGAGAACACATATAGAGGACTGGAATGAGTTATCCCCAGAACAAAGAGACTTAAGAGCCCGACAGGTATTTCCGGAAAGTTTCAGCATAAAACCTAACCTGAGATCCTGGTTTCAATTATCCCCAGGACAAATTCTTAAGAGAAAGCGGTTTGTTTCATGGAAAGAGGTAGCCATCCCCTGGCAGAGTGGAGGGGCAGGTGTATATTTTACTAATCGCCTAATTAACCCAATCCTTGTGTTAGCTTGTGACCTTGAGAAAGAAGATTCCCTAATTCCTGAACCACCACCACCGGATCGCATATGCTGTATAAAACATCCGTGGTCTCAACACGATGGTTGGGTAGAGTGTCAGTGTAGGCACTGTCACCATATATGGTCCTGTGTGGCCTTTAACCGACATATACATTGCCCTAAGTGTCGTGAAACACAAGGAGATCAACACCAATTAGAGTCAGTACAGATAAATAAGCTGTTCTGTGGGTGGGAATTGTTATTACCAGTAAATTGGGAGATATTTGAAACAGACTGGTATACAACATTAAGATACAGTGCACAGAAATTTGCTTGGGAAGCGGCCCAAATTGACTGCCCACTAGATGACTTTATAGACCCCATGTAAAGAATGTCACAATGGCTAACAATTTCTATATATATTAATTAATTAGTGGGAATAGTAATTTTGCTGACAGAACACGGTTGTTGCAAGATAAAGTGAACCTTCACCTGGAAATGGAAAAACTGGGCCTTAATTAAATTAGAAGGTCTAAAAGGGGCAAGACCAGGTTAACCTCTGAGCCTGCCACTGACAACCAACCACGGGCTGCAACCCCGTTCGGGCGTGGGCCGTGGGGGCTTAAGTTATGCTGGACCCTTTTGGATACTCTGCTGCTTTTGGGCTCATGTCCTGTCCGATGAATGTACAAAATGCTACCAAATTACACGATATAAAGGCCGTATGATTCAAAGTTTAAGCTACCACTCATTTGTCAGCAAAGTCTGCTGTGACTCTAGACAACTGAACACTTGCAAGATGGGTTCTCAGCAACTATGGGTAGCAAAAAATTTAAGAAAAGGGGGAACCAGGTTGGGACTTAGTTGTCCTAAGGGAGAGGAATGGATTTGTTTCACTCAAGAAGGCCATTGGGACATTTCTGATGGGGGTGGAATGCAGGACTTGAAAAGGGAGGAAATAATAAAACAGAGGGTGCAAACTACATTAAAAGGAACCACACAAGGAAAGCCTTCCAACACAGGTGACCTATACCAGAAATTAAAAGACAAACTAGGAGAAGATTGGCAACTCCCGGGTTATGGAACTAACCTATATATTGATCTAATGGAGCATATTATTCAAACCTTAAATTTACCTAAGTACTGGATTTGTAGTGGACCTTTGATGACAGAAGAGTGATCCTGGAAAAGAACTGACCTCACTCCATGGGAAATTTTGAAATGGAATCACTCCCAGAAAGCATCAGAATCTAGGCCCCAAGGTTGGATTTTAATTTCTGACGTAGTCGGGCAAGAATGCATTGAACGGAGAGGTAGGGCAACATATAAAACTAAAGTAGGAGAGTCCCCATGCCTATCTGTGAAAATAATAAATACCACAGGAGAATATTGGTGGCCAAAAGAACCATTAGGATATTGGACTAACAATATGACTGCAGATTGTACTTGGCATGATGAAGCTCAAAGTTGGTGGTGTAATGAAACAAATTTGAAAAACCCTTTTGAAAGCATAAAAGAATTAAAAATATATTGGGATCAAGCAGGTAGTACCGATTTAGAATGGGTAGCTCCAGAAGGATTATTTTGAATATGTGGAAAGCGAGTATATACACAGTTCCCTAAAGACTGGAGAGGAGTCTGTACACTAGGTATAATCCAACCAGGGTTCTTCTTACTGTCCCCCAAAAAGGGTATGAATTTAGGTGTACCCTTGTATGATGATTATGGGACCATACGCCGAGAAAAAAGGGATGACATTGGAGGAACCCAAAAGTGGTACGATGATGAATGGCCTCCTGAACGGATCATTGCTACTTACGGACCAGCTACTTGGGTCCAAGATGGGACCTGGGGTTATTGAACCCCCATATACATGCTAAATAGAATTATCCGCCTTCAGGCAGTCATGGAAATAGTAGCCAATAAGACAATTCAAACTCTGGATCTAATCACAAGTCAGCAATCAAAAACTCGAGCAGCTGTGTACCAGAATAGGCTTGCCCTAGATTATCTGTTAGCTGAGGAAGGGGGTGTGTGTGGTAAATTCAACACTTCAGATTGTTGTTTACAAATTGATGATAATAGACAGGCAGTTGTGGATATCGCAAAGGATATCAGAAAACTGACTCATGTACCCGTACAAAAATGGAACTCCATGCTCGACAGTCAATGGTGGGATAACTTGTTAGGAACAGTTTGGTGGAAGAAAGTAGGATTCTTTTTATTATGCGCCTTGGTCAGTAAAATATTTTTACCATGTTTAGTCCCTTGTTTCATTAGATTGATAGTTTCTGTTGTACAAGGAATGCAAATATCAACAATGCCGATAGATCCAAAGATGGTTCAAAGTGCCAAAGTACTGTTAGTCACCAGAACTCCACCTTCCTGGGATGAAGAAAATGTCAAATTAATATTGTCCAGATTAGATCAAAAAACTCAAATCAATAATTTTATAAAAAGAGAGAAGGGATTGTGATAAACTGAGAAAATGATTCAGGTTAATTAAGAGAAAACAGTGTAAGGTCAATATGACCTGGAGAGAGAAAAGAAAAACAAATCGTAAAACTTAATTGGGTTCCTATAAAGAGATAAAACAAGTTAACCCCCTTTTACCTTGTGTAGGATTTATAGTGAAGGAATTTTGTTTAGTTAGCTAGATAATAGCACCTTTCTTAAAATTTATAACTTTGTATAGATAACAAGCAAACATCTGCTGAATGTCTGATTTGACAATATATTATGGATGCTTATAGATAACATTCTTGTTAAGAAAAACATCTGTTGAATGTCTGACTTAACAATGCGTAATGTTTATGTTTATATATAATGAATATTCATGAAGTAGCTGGAAATAAATGTAGAACCACTGTCTTCTTTGGGTGTGACAGGTGTTGGGAGTTGTTGAACCCCCTCCCTGATCACCCAGCACTGAATTTGCTTTTATCATATAATAAATTCTAATTGGAAATCACCCGACTGGGTTTCTATTTCTCACAACCCAAACCTGTTTAGCAAGTATTCCTAAACTGACAGTCCCGAAACAAAGCAAAGACATCATAGCCATCGATAGCCCAGACAATAACCCTGTCCCTGACTCTGTAGAGCAGAGACTGCTTCAGTCAAGGGGAGAGTCAGTTGACAGTAGATTTTTCCTAAAAGCAACTCTATTACAGCTATATCCACAGGCAACCCAGAAAACAGATAGCCTTATATGGATGAGACAATGGTCTTTCCTTAGGACAGAGCTGCTGCACTTACATACACTAATTGAGGAACAACTAAACACAGCCTCTCTGTTAACAAAAAACCCTTCACAAAACTATCAGTCTCTTGAAGCTAGGGAAGAATGGATTTTCATGTTTTTTGCCCCTGTCTCGGAGTGGGAAAAAAGTGGAGCTTTCGAAAACCAGGATTTTACAACTTACTTTTTGGTTAAAGAAAAAGGTAAAAAACCCTTTTTGCAAAACTGCCTTTGCAAAGGAAGAGATAACATGTTACCCCTCAAACATAATAGCAATGGTTTGTTGCTTAGTAACTGGGTGGAGACGGACTTTATCGTCTCCTGCTCTGTCCCTGTCAAAACTTTCCTACTAACTTTTTGGTTAGAGAAAAGGGTAGTTTTGCCTTTTGGTGAGGGGGAGGGCAAACAAACCCCTCTCATACCTCCCTCAGAATCTCCCTACCTACATGATATGGGGGAGGGAAAACAAAGCAGCTGGTTGAAATGCCCCCTGTACAGCCTGGCTCCGCAGCCACAGTGTCTTAATCCTACTTTTTCATCAGTTCCCCAGTAGCTTTGTTTGAATTGTTAAAGATAAAGGTTGTTAGAAGTTGTTAAAGTTATTAAATTCTCAAATACATCCACATAGATGCAATTATTGTAACAATGTTGTTCAAGTAACGAGTTTAGAGTTTCAAACATCCTCACTGTTTGTTAATTAATACATTCAAACATTCTCAAAATATTTGTTATCATTTAAAAGTGTACATAATATCAACAAAAATGTAAAAATAGCTACTTGTAAGTCCAAACTGCCTAAGAGACGGAATTAAAACTGATTATGATTGCCCTAACCAATATCATTCAAGAAATGGGACTACAAAGCACTCCAGAAAAAACTCAACAGACCCAACCATAGAACAAATCTCCGACAGAGAGTGGACTACACAGCAAAGGATCATCCCTAAACCTTCAACTTGGAAGTAAAAAACACTATAACATGAAATGACTTGCTGCTATTGCTTCAAAGTATTAACCAACTTTGACCAATCCTGGACAGAACTACAGAAAAACTGTAGATTCACATCTACTCCTACCCATTTTCCATCAAAAGCTGACTAAACTGTTATTGATGTTTGCTAAGCTTGTTGTTAAAACTAGAGGATGTCTGTAGGAGATGGATAGACGAGACCCTGAGACCATCTACATTCCAGCAACCAAAGACAACTTGGACTGGCTTCTTGGGGAGGACACCGGATTTCAGGTTGCATTAGCAGACTACCATGGTGATATTTCCATTCACTTTCCAAAACACAAACTCTGGGCAGAAATAGGGAATCTACCTCCGATGGCCACGTGTCGTTGCAGGCCACAACCAGTAACAGGTGTCACTGTATTTACCAATGCATCTGGAGTGTCAAAAAAGGTTGCCGCGACACGGATAAATCCTGTCACAGGACAATGGGACAATCAAGTACAGATCTTAGACCAAGGTTCTGTACAAGTTTTAGAACTTGTTGCTATCCGTATGGCATTTGAGTTGTTTTGTGATCAGCCTATGAATATTGTTACTGATTCATGCTATGCTGCAGGGTTGGTTTCCCATCTCGAAGCCTCCTTCCTTCGAGATGTCACTAATCCTCATTTATTTGCAGAAATACGCACCATATGATTCCTTGCTAATCACAGGAAATTTGACTTTTACATAATGCACATCCATTCACACACAGAACTTACAGGACCCATAGTGGAAGGCAATCAAAGAACTGATGCCGCCACTATGATAGCTACAGTCTCCAAAACCCTAGAGCAGGTCAAACTTTCCCACCAATTATTTCATCAAAATGCACTCTCATTAAAGAGACAGTTCCAAATTACAAGGAATCAGGCTAGAGATATAATCATGTCATGTTCTGACTGTCAGCAAACTGCCTCAATGCCATCTAAGGAAGAGGTTAATCCCCGGGGCATAACAGCCAATGAAATTTGGCAGATGGACATCATACGCATAGCTGAATTCGGTAGGCTAAAATATGTCCATGTCACAGTAGACACACATTCCAAATACATTAATGCAACAGTACACACTGGAGAAAAAGCAAAGGACGTTATCAGACACTGGTTTAGTTGCTTTGCAATTTTGGGAATTCCAAAAACCATAAAAACAGACAATAGTCCTGCATATTGTTCTGCAAAAGTTAAAACATTTCTCATAGATTGGGAAGTATTCCATTCCACAGGCATACCGCACTCACCCACAGGACAAGTAATCGTAGAAAGGCCACACCGCACATCGAAGGGAATGCTTCAGACAAAAAAGAGGGAAGTCAGTATATAGCCCCCAGGAACGCCCTTGGAAAGCATCATATGTCCTAAATTTCTTAAATCACGATGACACAGATCATAGCAGGTATGAACGCCAATACAAAAATCAGATACTTTCATCTCCCAAACCACCAGTCATGATTAAAGATTTAATATCTGGGCAATGGTCAGGACCAGTAGATCTCATAACCTGGGGGAGGGGATATGCCTGTGTATCCACAGGTACTAAAATACAATGGATCCCTTCTAGATGTGTCAGGCCTTATATTAGCCCTCCCTCACAGCAGAAGCAATCAACAAAAGCAGTAAATGAAGAAACTGGAATCAAAGAAACATAACTAATAACCACTACCAAACCCAAATTACGTGATTTAAATAGAGGCACAATAAAAGGTTTAAGCATGCATGTGTGAGGAGAGAATGAAAAGGTGGCCACCTAATTATTAATGAGAAAGTTGTGTGGATGTATGCATGTGTGTGAACTCAAAGCACCTTATGCCAGAGATGTCTCAAATAAAATACACTCATACAACAACACTACCTCAGCCACAGCAAATACAATCAAACACGACATCCATAACCTAACACATTTCCCCTTAAAATAAAAGTGATGCTTCTACCCAGTTACACAAAAACACCCTCAGATAAAAAGTCTTACATATTTATAAACCCTGAATAATTGAAGGTTATACAGTTAATAAAGTTATGAATATTGCACGGTTAAGAAGGTTGCACAAGCTAATAAAGTTATTATCAGTTTTAATAAAGGTCTCACCATGTAAGGTCCTGGTTAATATAGTAATTAAAATAAGTTTGTCTATGTTAAGAAATGTTTAAGAAAAAGGTTTAAAAATTGTTCTGCAACTTGTTATAATTATAATAAGGGAAGGGGAATTGTAGTAGTTCTTATTACAGGAAGAATGCTGCAAGGCATTATGGGACTTGTAGTTCCTTCGGTACTCTATCACACATGCGCAGTGAAGTGCTCTAATGTCATTGGTTGAGAGGTCACGTGTGGGTGAACGGCAGGATTATGAAACCTGGAAAGAACAGTTTTAGAAACAGGTCCATTACAGCGGCAGCTTCCCGGGACCGAGCGAAGCAGAAAAGCAACTACTTGCATTTTTATTGTACGGGTTTTCCCTGAGTTATGTACTTCCCCCAGTCCACGCAGCCCCCCC
>NW_020885021.1:746334-758097 GCF_003945725.1 Corapipo altera | reverse complement strand
TTCAAAGTTCCCATATAAGCTGCGGGAACTTTGAAATAAAGGTCTTTTTGCCTTGGAATCCAGAGAAGAAACTTGGTCGCTCTCTCCTCCTGCCAAAAGAGGACTGCGCGGCTGAGTTCTTCTCCAGGAAACCTCTAGCGGGGAGTCCACAATCAAGCTCTGTTAGTCATGTGTTACAGTTTGATCTGTGTATTTAAACTGTTGTCTGTTCTTAATAAACTGATTCAGTTATTGCACTTATGTAGTAACAATTTACTGCCAACTCAGCCATATTGATACCATTCCTCACTAGCACAGAGGAGGTTTCATATGAAGTCTTTCCACTCATTTTATAACTCTCCAGATTATCCTGGTCATCTCCCATCTGACAGTCATTACTAGGTAAATGCAAACAGCTGGCACTGTCTTTTTCCTCTTCTTTCTTGCCCTTTTCCCTTTCTCCCTCTGCCTTGCCCTGAAGCAGAGGAGATTACCAACCATATGAAGTTCAACAAGGGGAAGTGCCAGATTGTGTACCATGGATGGGGCAACCCCAGATCTACATACAGACTGGGAAATGAGATGCTGGAAAGCAGTACCACTGAAAAGGGTCCTGGGGGTCCTGGTCAATGGCAAGTTGACTATGAGTCAGCAGTGCCCTGGCAATCAGGAAGGCCAACCGTGTCCTGGGGTGCATCAGGCCAAGCATAGCCAGTCGGTCAAGGGAGGTGATTGTCCTGCTCTACTCTTCACTGGTGTGGCCTCACCTTGACTATTGTGGCAGTTTTGGTCACCACAATATAAGAAAGATAATAAGCTATTAGAGACCATCCAAAGGAGGGCAACAAAGATGGTGAAGGGCCTTGAGGGGAAGCTGTATGAGGAGCGTCTGAGGTAATTTGATCTGTTCAGCCTGGAGAAGAGGAGACTGAGGGGACACTTCATTGCAGTCTACAACTTCCTTGTGAGGGGAAGAGGAGGGGCAGACACTGATCTCTCTGGTGACCAGTGGCAGAACCAGAGGGAATGGCCTGAAGTTGTGTCAGGGGAGGTTTAGGTTAGATATTAGAAAGATGTTATTCACCCAGAGGGTCGTTGGGCACTGGAACAGGCTCCCCAGGGAAGTGGTCACAGCACCAAGCCTGATAGAGTTCAAGAAGCGTTTGGATGATACTCTCAGGCACATGATGTGACTCTTGGGGATGGTCCTGTGCAGGGCTGAGAGCTGGACTCAATGATCCTTGTGGGTCCCTTCCAACTCAGCATATTCTGTGATTCTGCAATTCTGTGGTTACAGCCTGGTTCTAGGTCAGATGAATGTCCTGGAGACCCCTTTGAGATGCTTCAATTTATTTAGTCAATGAGACCCAAAGCAGCCATAGCCTTTTCTATTGTGGCCATGACACCACTTTCTAGGGAGGTGGAAACTCCCAGGTACCTATGAATTACAGTTAGAAAGAAGAACATTGGCAACAAAGGAGCCAAGATCACCCCCTTGTGTTACTGATCATCCTCTTTCAATGAAGTATAGCAAAACTGAAAAAACTCAAGCCAAATCCAAGAGCTATTGTGTCTTGTAGCTCTTCTGCACATAAGCAGAAGTGAGTCAGCTATGTGATCTGGGAAGCACTAAAAACATAACATCTGCCTGAACAGAATATCTATGTCAAAGTTTTGTTTTCACATTTTGCAATTTCTTCGTGCCCTACCCCACAGGTCAGAGGCTGCATAAAGCCACATTTCAGCCTGGTGGTTAAAGAATTCAGTCAGAAAAAGGAATTACACTTGAGTCTTCCATGTTCTGTCTGAAAGTCTATAGTTAAAAAAGGCACAGTTGTTTTGTGACTTGAGCCTTGTAAATTTTATAGCCAAAATCACCTTGAAAATTACATGTGACTTTTGTGAATAGTGTTGAAATAACCTGTAGGAGGCATGTCCAAGGTATGGGGGATGTACCGGGGCAGGGAAGCCCAAGAGAGCATGCGTCTAAATGGATAACCCTATTGGTTAAGAAGGTCACATGATATCAGGGTATAAAGGGAAGCGCCGAATTCAAATAAATCTCTTTGTTCTCCATCTCAGAAGAGCATGCATCCTTCTTTATCATATAAAGGTACCCCACGCCATAATAACCAATTACATATTCTTTTAGTGAACCTGAAAATAGTGCTAGGGTTTACTAGAGACTTTAAACCAAGATACCTGTTGGTTGGTTTTTGTGGGTTTTTTTAACTGTAAGCAAAACCTGAAAATCTTCATTTTAAAAAGTGACCTCCACTCTGGACTTAAACTACCCATGCCTGACAGTATCACTTTAAAAAATAAATATGCTAGCCTTGTTCAAGACATATTTTTAGCAGTGTCAAATACTGCTTCTCAGATCAACTTATACAAAGTACAATTGTCTCACTTTTACTATTTATCTTTTCTCCCAAATTGCTAGTCCTACAAACAATATTTAAAATAAACCATATAAAAATCATTCTTTTTTCTGCTCTTACTTTCAGGCTGGATAGTGATGGGGGATCTGAGAGAGGCTGTATTCTGGCATGGCATGGCTGGTGTTACTTGGGAGCTTGGTTGCAGTGAAGAGGCTACCAGCTGCCTGCAGCTCTGAAACACATGGTGTGATTAAACTCTCTTCTTATAGCCAGCTCACTGTTTACTCATGGCAGAGAGCACTTTTAATCTTGTGAATTTCAGACTATTGAGCTAGACAGGAGAACTGCATAATTAAGAGACATCAACACCTGATGTCTTGATTGTACCAGTTTCATAGCAGAGAGCAAAGAAGAGGGTATTGTTTTTTGGAAACAGCAGAGATTATCTTGCATTCAGAGCAGAAGGCAGAAAAACTTGAAGTTACAGCAAACAACATCATAGGGTTGGATTTATGGTAGAATTGCCTTAAAACCCCAATTCTGTCCTGATAGTTATGAATCATTGTTATATCCCTTGTGCAATAAGTAATAGAGTGAACTTTGCCATTGAACTTTGTTAAGTACCGCTTTTAGCACATCATATTTCAATAAAACCACTTTTGCTGATACCTTTGACAGTGGTTCTTCAAGCAGTCTAAATCACCAGTTGGTGACAAATTGACATAGCAGGATCCTGAATCAGGATTCATGACAAAACTGAAACCAATGGACATGATGAAGTCTGTGCTAACTGGGAAAAAAATATGCTTAGTTTTTTGCTGCTTCTGCTTCTATCCTACTTCTCCACTGTTTAATGTGGTACATCTCCCTAACTGACACATTAAGAACTAGTTACATCACTTGCTGTACCTGGCACACTGGGGCTCTGCTGTGCACAACTGGGTATAATGCTGTGTCATGGTTTAACTCCAGACAGCAACGAGGTACCATGCAGCAACTCACTCACTCCCCCCTCCCCTCCCTCCCCAGTGGGATGTGGAGGAGAATCGGAAAAAAAGTAAAACTCGTGAATTGAGATAAGTACAGTTTAATAATTGAAAAAAAGTAAAATATAGCATTAATTATAATAGTAATAACTGTAATGAAAAGACTGCTGAACTCCAACGAATTGCTCCGTTCCAGTTTGTCTTAATGGCTTTACTGTTTATCTGAGCCTATGTCAGCTACAGTGTTTAATTCACCTCTTCCTGCTTGCCCCTATATTTCTCCTCTAACTTATCTGCAGTAATATGCCTGTCACAACTGTTTTTGCTTCCCAAAAGTGCCATGTCTACACGTCTTTTAAATACCTTCAGGGATGGTAATTCAACCATTTCCCTGGGCAACCTGTTCCAATGCTTGATAACCCTTTCAGTGAGGAAATTTTTCCTAATATACAGTCTAAACCTCCCCTGGCACCACTTGAGAGAAGAGATGGACCCCCATCTCGCTACAACCTCCTTTCAGGTAGAGAGCGATAAGGTCTCCCCAGACCTCCTTTTCTTCAGGCTAAACAATCCAAGCTCCCTTAACTGCTCCTTATAAGTCTTGTTCTCCAGATCCTTCACCAGTTTCATTGCCCTTCTTTGGACATGCTCCACCTCTTGTAGTGAGGATGAAAAACTGAACACAGTATTCGAAGTGCGACCTCACCAGTGCCAAGTACAGGGGGACAATCACTTCCCTAGTCTTGCTGGTCACACTATTTCCAATACAATTCAGGATGCCATTGACCTTCTTAACCACATGGGCACACTGCCGGCTCATTTTCAGCCAGCTGTCAAACAACTCCAGGTCCTTTTCAGCAAGACAGTTTTCCAGCCACTCTTCCCCAAACCTGTAGTGCTGCTTGGGGTTGTTGTGACCCAAGTGCAGGATCTAACACTTTACCTTGTTGAATATCATACAACTGGCCTTGGCCCATCAATCCAGCCTGTCCAGATTCCTCCATAAAGCCTTCCTACCCTCAAGCAGATCAACACTCCCACTCAACTTGGTGTCATCTGCAAACTTACTAAAGGTGCACTCAATCCCCTTGTCCAGATCATTGATAGATATTAAACAAGATTGACCCCAATACTGAGCCCTGAGGAACATCACTTGTGACTGGCCACCAGCTGGATTTACCTCCATTCACCACAACTCTTTGGGCTCGACCATCCAGCCAGTTTTTTACCCAGCAAAGAGTATGCCCATTCAAACCATGAGCAGCCAGTTTCCCCAGAAGAATGCTGTGGGAAAGAGTGTCAGAGGTCTGTTTACCTAAAGTCAAGGTAAACAACATCCACAGCCTTTCCCTCATCCACAAAGTGGGTCACCTTGTGTAGCACTAAATCTGCATTATATGGGAAAAACTGTTGTTTAAACATGTCTTAAAATGGCTTTTGGTGGTCTCTTTGCAAACACATGCTTCTTCTTCCCAGCACCCCCCACGACAAGTGTTATCCATGCAGGAATGTCCTGGGAAGGTGTCCTGAGGTGTTTCCCATTGGCCTTTGTTAACCCCTTCCTGTGATTGGGTGTTCCTGTAAGCACCTTGAGACTTCTAATTGGTTACTCTGTGAATCCTCCTAAACCCTATAAATGTAGCATCCCCAACAATAAATGCTCTCTTGCCTCCTCTCCACGCCCGGTGTCCTGTCTCCGTGCCGGCCATGGGGCCACGTGCGGGGGAGGAGGGGGGAGCACCTCTCCCCTCCAGGCTCAGGGTCAGAAGAGACCCCTGAAGAAACCCCTGGAGTTCCCTTTCCCCATCCTTCAAGGCATTGGAATGGTTCTTCAGATGGAAACGGAACTAGAACTGGGTTGCCCCACGTCGTGGGTGGGGAAAGGGATCCAGAACCTTGTCATAAAAGGAGATCAGGTTGGTCAAGCAGGAGTTGCTCTTTCTAAGCCCATGTTGACTGAGCCTGACCACCTGGTTGTCCTGTATGTGCTACATGATGGTACTCGAGATGATCTGCTTCATAACCTTCCCTGGCACCAAGGTAAGACTGACAGGCCTGTAGTTCCCCAGATCCTTCTTCCGGTCCTTCTTTTAGATGGGCATCACATTTGCTAACCTCCAGTCAACTGGGATCTCCCCAGTTAGCCAGGACTGCTGGTAAATGATTGAAAGGGGCTTGGTGAGCACTTCTGCCAGCTCCCTTAGTACTCTTGGATGGATCCCATCTGGCCCCATAGACTTATGTGTGTCTAAGTGGCACAGCAGGTCACTGAGCATTTCCCCTTAGATTGAAGAGGCTTCATTCTGCTTCCTGCCTCTGTCCTCCAGATCAGGGGGCTGGGTACCCCAAGAACAACTAATCTTACTCCTAAAGACTGAGGCAAAGAAGGCATTAAATATCTCAGCCTTTTCCTCATCCTTTGTCACTGTTTCCTCATTCATTGATTAAAGGATGGAGATTCTCCTTAGCCCTCCTTTTCTTGTGAATGTATTTATAGAAACAATTTTTAATTGTCTGTTACTGTACTGGTTCAATTACGTTATTGTTGGGTTTTGTCCCTGCATAATCTAATGACATCTTTGTAACCCTCCTGAGTTGCCTGTCCCTTCTTCCACAAAGGTCATAAACTCTCTTCCCTCCCTCCTGTGTTTCAATCAAAGCTCTATGTTCAGACAGACCAGTCTTCTTCCCTGCAGGCGCATCTTTTGGCACGACAGCCTGCTCCCGTGCCTTTAGGATTTCCTGCTTGAGGAATGTCCAGCCTTCCTGGACTCGATTGCCCTTCAGGACTGCCTCCCAAAGGATTCTGTCAACCAGGCCCCTAAAAAGGCCAAAGTCTGCCCTCCAAAAGTCCAAGGTAGCAGTTCTGCTGACCCCCCTCCTTACTTCCTGGAGAATTGAAAACTTTATTATTTCATGATCACTATGCCCAAGACAGCCTCTGACCATCACATCACCCACCAGTCCTTCTCTGTTTGCAAACAACAGTTCCAGTGGGGCTCCTTCCCTAGTTACCAGCTGTCACAGTTATCTTCCACACATTCCAGGAGCCTCCAAGACTGTTTCCTCTCTGCTGTATTGTATTTCCATCAGACATCTGGCAGGTTGAAGTCCCCAATGAGAACAAGGGGTAGTGATTGTGACACTCCTCCCAGCTGCTTATAGAATATTTCTGTCACCAGTAGGCCTGGTATCATGTAGACCAACCTGTGATCAAAAAAAAACCAAATTCTGCTGGTGACGCCAGACATGGAACCAGGTATTGATCAGCTGACTCTTTCCGTTTCTTCCCACATAATTTCCTGTAACTGGAAGGATAGACGAAAAAAATACTTGTGCTCCTCATCCCTTAATCAGTTGTCTGAGAGCCCTGAACTCTTTTGGTTGCCCTTGGACTTCTTATTGAAACTTTGTCATTGCTGTTATGCTGAAATTTTCTTTGCCAACTCTTGATTTTTGTGTCAAAGTCATTAATGAACATATAAATGAAATGGCTGTTGGAAAACTCCATTAGCAATGTTCTTTCTTCTGATACTTTCTCCTTCAACACTCCCTGATGTATTTGAGTTCCTGGGCTTCTCAATCTCCTGACTCTGCTTAAGGTCTTAGTTTATAAAACTTATTTTTGTTATAGATCTACCTCAAACTCCCTTTTCATTTAATTTGCATAAATTGAACTTATTTGCCCTGAATCAAAAACTATTACCTATGATCAGGTCTTCTATAATGTCTTCATGACTTACCAAAGCCAAGTCTAAAATAGCACCATTTCCTGCCGTGTTAGTGAATCTTTGGAGGATATTTTTATTGCCTAGAAATACAACTATACTCTCCAACCCGATTCCTGATGTTAAATTATCCAAAACAACTGCAGTAGTAACTACCTCTCTAATAACATTACAGAACTCTTTTGGCAGTGAAAAAGGATCCTGGGGGTATGTGGCATGATGGAAGTGATAATCTTTTAATAAACTGTGAGTTGTGCTGTCATTAACACACACTGCTGCTCCCTGCCTTTTCCTGAAAAGCAGCCACTGGTTTTAGAGTGCTCATCACTGTGATTGCAGGACAGATCTACTGTCCCAATGTACTCGCTCATATCCTGTATCAGTAGCTCCTGACAGGACTTAGAGAATGCAATGAATTGTCTCAAAACACTGTCAAAGAAGGAAATTCCCAGAAGATAAGACACCACAACAGGAACTTGTGATAAGCACAGACTGGCAACAACAGGAACCAGACCTGGTAAAGCAAATCTAAACAACGTTCCCACCTTGGAAAACTGTGAGAAAGGAAACCGTTAATTACAGACCTAAACAAAGGTGAAGGTTTTGAAATTAGCACACCAACAAAACTCCCACCATGGCAAACTGTGAGAAAGGAAGCAAGTCCTTATACACATGCCAGCCCGAGTTGTGGGAATGCATCTATCCCTGTGAATACCGGGGGTGTGGACTGTATAAAAGTGGTACCCTAGAAGCATGACTTCGGGACCCTCACCACCAAGAAGACCAGAAGAAGGACCTGGCGGGACACTGTTGGAATGCATGAGGTGGTGATATCTTTAGCTATTTACTTAATCTCTGTCTCTCTCTCAGTCTCTTTCTCCCCCCCCCTTCTCTCTCTCTAAACCTCATATTTACTGTTAAATAAAACCATACTATTGACTTTGGCATATAGTCTTGTTTGCACTTTAGTTCAGGCAGAGGCATCTTTTAATAATTGGATCCTAACATCTCAAGGTCCTCCACTTTGCTGCATGATTGTCCTAGTTAGAACAGCTGGGACCAGTTCATCACTATGTGGGTGTAACCCAAACTGTGTATTCTACACCCTTCACGTCATTTCCCAGAAACTGTTAACAATAGACCATTTGCAGCAGCTGCCCAGAGCACACCTGACCCCTCAGGCTATAAGCTGGGTATTAAGAGGTCTGTGAGATAGGAGGATGTTCCTGTCCTCACACCCATGACTCACAATCACCCACTGTGGAACTCCCCGCCCTGGGGGAGGTGCTGGGCATTCCTGTCTGAACCTGAGGCTATATAATGGGGTCTTGGGACTTCTGGTACCACTTGTGGGATCCAGAGGAGGACCAGAACCTTGACCAGACTGCGACCACCACTCTCGATCGGACTGCGACCATCACTTGCACCAACAGGTTTTTCCTCTCCTTTTACTTTTGGACTCAGGGGACCACGTGAGGCTCAGCATGGGGGCCAATGAACACCATTCTGTTCATGCCCCAGGGTGCCGGGTTATACATCTGGGTTTTTGTGGGCTAAAACCAATTGTTTGTCTGTATAACTGTATTTATTGTATTATTTTTATTAAATTGTAATTCTGATTTATAATCTCTTTTGGGTTGGGTTCATTCCTCCTGCCGGTTTTACCTTTAAACCAGCACAATAATCTTGCTACATTTGCATATTCACCTTTCTTTACTTCTCCTCCCTAGTCAGTCTTCCAGCAAGATCTTGCTTATTCAACCACTTTCTTTGCTGTCCATGGGTCTACTCTGTGACACTGCTTTCTGCACTGCCATGACCGGATTTGTCTGATTATTTAATTTACCACATACTCAGGCAGAGCCTTGGACTTTACAAGCCAACACCAGTGTTTGCAGTAGTACTGCAGGTCCTTAGGTAAAATGTATCAGAGAACATCTCTTCATAATCATACACCAATGCCCAAACTTTCCCAAATCTTCAAACCTTATCTGTTTGCTGACCTTCCCTGTCATTCATTTGGTAGGGGCCAGAGCTATTCTACATAACATCTGGGAACCCACTTCTTTCAGAGCCTTACCCAGCATGGCATAGAATCATAGAATGGTTTGGGTTGGAAGGGACCTTTAAAGGTCATCTAGTCCAACTCCCCTGAAATGAGCAGGGACATCTTCAAATAGACCAGGTTGCTCAGAGCCCTGTCCAATCTGACCTTGAATGTTTCAAGGGATGGGGCATCTATAACCTCTCTGGGCAACCTGTTCCAGTGGTTCACCACCTTCATCATAAAAAAAAATTGTCCTTATATCTAGTCTGAATCTATCCTCTTCTAGTGTAAAACCATTATCCCTTGTTCTGTTGCTAAAGACCCTATTAAAAACTCTGTCCACATCTTTCTTATAAGTCCTCTTTAAGTATTGAAAGACTGCTATAAGGTCTCCCCAGAGCCTTTTGTTCTCTAGGCTAAACAACCCCAACTCTCTCAGCCTTTCTTCATGGGAGAGGTGTTCCGTCCCTGTGACCATTTTTGTGGCACTCTTCTGGACCTGCTCCAACAGGTCAACCTCAACCAGCTCCAACAGCATCCTGTCAATGTCATTTGTTCTGATGAGAAGCACAACCAGGGGATTGCTTCCTGCTCCTATATGAATTTTTCCAGACTTAGATTCCCATTTTTTTATCCATGCTCTGAGCAAAATGTACACTATTCCTTTGATCCATCCCTTGTCAGGTCCTTGAGTCTGTGTGGCACAATAGTGGCTCAGATTTTGGAGGCAGGGCGGTCATGTGTGGATTGCTGTCCTCTTGTAAGCATTCCCCTGTGAGGAAGCAGAATATTGTGCTAATATGATGATTCTGCTTCCAGAACTTCAAAAATATTGCTCAGAAATAGCATGAGTATTTCTATGTGAACCTTTATAAACCCACCAGCTTACAGTAACACTGCTCTATCTTTTCCTGGTAGTGCAAGTCCTTTCCCTTTTGTTTGCAGTTATCCTGTCTTCTCTTTTTTTTACAGTCCCTCTATATTATCTTCATTCTTTTCCTATCCAATGCTTGATCTTAACTTGATAAAAATCTGTAGGTTTAAAGAGCTATGTCTTCCTTTCAAGGCATAGTTTCCTTCCTTTACCGCAGCCCAAGATAAAGTGTCCTTGCACATTCGTGGGTCAGTTCCCTGAGCAAAAGAATCACACTGATAAACTGCTCTGGAGTCGTCTGAGCTGAGCTGGCATGCTCAGCCACATACATGAAGATCTGCATATGATCCCACAAGCATCTCACCATATTTCAGACCTTGGATTTAGCCTTTTCACTCTCCATCAACAAAGACTCACCTAATTTCACTTGAAGTAGGGACGGCTTATAGTTCATGACTGCAGTCTCTCCGTCTCTTGTACCACAATCTCTGTCCAAAAGAGGTGCAGCTGTTGAATCCTGTTAAGAAAGAAAATGAAACAAAACAGAATGGTTTAGCTAAAAGTTCTGCAGTCTCTATCTGTTAGGTGAGTCCATTCCCATCTGCATTCAGAGGGAACAGAAAACATGCCAGTGTTTTGAACTTCCGAAACTTAGGGACAAAACACAGAACTTTGGAAGCATGTTTAGTATGCTAACAGTACCTCTGGAAACACCAAATTTAAACATCTGACTTATATGATGGATGATATTGGGAATATAATATGGAGGGTGGGTCACCAGTTGCAATTCCGTCTGCTCTGGTTACAGTCCAAAACAATTTTCATGTGATGACTCTTCGGGGTGTTGTATGAAATGCATTTACAGTTTCAGCTGAGTTCCAAGTGGACTGGTCAACCTCATGATTAAAACTAAAAAGCTCATGACCAGCTGTGTGAAAGTCCAGCTCAGAAGAAATGAGGACTGAATGAGTAGGAGAATTCAATCTCCAGTCCCTCTTGGAGAGGAGTGAAGAAGTCTGTACTTCCCAACATGGATCTAGTTGTTTTTGGCAAACTGGAAAGATTTAATTTCAGTATCTGTCAGCACAGCACTTTTCACTGTCACTGAAATCCCCCTGAAAACCAAAGCTCCTCAAACATGGAGTCCACCCCATTATGCCTACTTGCAGACAAACTAATCCAGGTACTCGATGGTACAGCACATCTGAGTATTCAGATAGACAAAGTACCAATTCAGGCAGCTCCAGCACTGATGAAAAAATGATTGTTGAGCAGTCTTGGAAATCTGGAGAGGTCCCAGCTGACTGGAAGCTGGTAAAAGTTGTCCCAAATGTCAAGAAGGGCAAGAAGGAGGACTGCGGAAACTACAGGCCTGTCAGTATCACTTCAACCTCTTAAAGTAATGGAGAAGATTATTCTGATAGGTATTGAAAAACACCTGGAGGACAACACAGTCATCAGTCACAACCAGTATGGCTTCATGAGAGGAAAGTTCTGCTTGTCGAACCTGATTTCCTTCTACAACAGGGTAACCCACAAGGTTGATCAAAGGAAACCAGTTGATGTAATCTTTTTGGATTTCAGTAAAGCTTTCCATACTGTCTCTTGAAGGATCCTGCTGGACAAAATGTCCAGCACACAGCTGTATAACCATGTGTCCTAGTAAGAACAACTGGGACCGATTCATCATTGGATGGGTGTAGCCCAAAACTGTGTATTCTATAGCCCTCCATGCCATTTCCCAGAAACTGTTGTCAGTAGAGGTCTG
>NW_020885021.1:746111-746234 GCF_003945725.1 Corapipo altera | reverse complement strand
GCCCTTTTGTGGAATTCCCTGACTGAGCACCCTCACACCCTTTTATGGAATTCCCCACTCTGAGGGAAGGATTGAGCATCCTTTTATGGAATTCCCTGCTCTGAGGGAGGGACTAAGCATTGC
>NW_020885021.1:702777-746101 GCF_003945725.1 Corapipo altera | reverse complement strand
ACTTATTGTATTATTTTATTAAATTGTTATTCTGATTTGTAATCTCTTTTGAGTTGGGTTGGTTTCCCCTGCTGGTTAACTTTTAAACCAGCACACCATGTTATGCAATGGGTGAGCAACTGGCTCACGGGTCAAGCACAGAGGGTAATAGTGAATGGGGTAACATCAGGCTGGCAACCGGTCACTAGTGGGATTCCACAGGGTTTCATCCTAGGCCCAGTGCTCTTCAACATCTTCATAAATGACTTGGATGCAGGACTCAAAGGAATGCTGAGTAAGTTTGCAGATGACACTAAATTGGGAGGAGCTGTTGACTCCCTCGAGGGCAGAGAAACCGTGCAGAGGGACCTCGACAAATTAGAGATGGGCAATCATCATATGAAGTTTAACAAGGGCAAGTGCCAGATTTTGCACCTGGGACAGGGCAACCCTCCTTGTGTGTATTGAAATGAGAGATGGTGTCCTTTCTAAGTGACTTAGGAAATCAGTAGTTTTAGCTTAGATAAAAATTGTGTACTAATCAACTAAGAGATTTGCTTTCTTGGCATAGTAGTTGTCTTTTCTTTTAGGACTACACTTAGTTTCAGGATGTAGAATGTAGATGAAACATGGGAACTAACAGAGAGTGTACCATATGCCCACCTGCAAGAAATTAGCTTACATATCTCAGAAAACTTGATTAATAAGAGATTGTTCTGTTAAGAATGAATTCAACTGAAGATTGTTTAAGCTAATGGGAAATTCTAGTTGTCGTTAACCAATGATGAATATATGTGTCTTAGTTGGTCCTAGAACAATTAGTTTAGGGGTTAGATGTCAACTGGATCAATCATAGATGCTAGGAGGCCTGCCAAGCGAAAAAAAAAGACTCTGCGAAGATGACTACCCCCCCCCCCCCCCGATGAAATGGCTGCGAGATGGCAATCTTGGTCCATGAATGAACTCCAAAATGATATTTGACCCCAAAATCATGACATAATCAGGGGTTGGGTGTGAAGAGGGGGTCTTTCAGGTATCGCTGTATTTATATTCCAAAATTTGTGCTGATTCTTTAATTCATGTATGGTGATTCTATCCTCATGAATTCCCAGCTGACATATTAAAGAAACGTGCAATCCAATGATTTTTGGTCATTGAGTTTAATTTTTGTTTCAGTATAGACTGGGGAACGAGAGGATGGACAGCAGTGCTGCGGAAAAGGACCTTGGGGTCCTGGTCAGTGGCAAGTTTAATATGAGTCCGCAGTGCCCTGGCAGTCAGGAGGGCCAATTGTGTCCTGGGGTGCATCAGGCAAGGCATCGCCAGCCGGTCAAGGGAGGTGATTGCCCCTCTCTACTCTGCACTGGTGCAGCCTCACCTTGAATATTGTGTGCAGTTTTGGGTACCACAATATAAAAAATACATTAAGCTATTAGAGAGCTGTATTGGCTTTCTGCCACCAGGTTTTGGTAGCAGGGGGGCTACAGGGGTGGTTTCTGTGAGAAGCTGCTGGAAGCTTCCCCCACGTCCGGTAGAGCCAATGCCAGCTGGCTTCAGGACAGACTTGCCACTGGCCAAGGCCAAGACAATCAGGAATGATAGTAACACCTCTGTGATAACATATTTAAGAAGGAGAAAAAAAGTTGCACAGATGAAAATTGCAGCCAGAGAAGAGCAGAGTGAGAACCTGTGAACAACTATGCAGACCAAGGTCAGTGGAGAAGGAGGGGGAGAAGGTGCTCCAGGTGCTGGAGATGAAGTTCCCCTGTAGCCCTCAGTGAAGACCATAGTGAAGCCGGCTGTCCCCTTGCAGTCCATGGAGGACCACAGGAGTGCAGACATTCACCTGCAGCCCATGGAGAAGACCCATGCTAGAGCAGGTAGCCCAAAGGAGGTTGTGACCCTGTGGGAGGCCCATGATGGAACTGGGTCCTGGCAGGGACCAGCTGACCTGTGGGGAGAGGAGCCCACGCTGGAACAGGTTTTCCTGGTAGGACTTGTGGCCCTGTGGGGGACCTATGCTGGAGCAGTCTGTGTCTGAAGGACTGCACTCCATGGAGATGTTACCCACTGTCATGGGTTGCCCCTGGCCAGATACCAGGTACCAACTAAAGCCGCTCTCTCACTCTCCCTCTGCAATTGGACAGAGATGAGAGAAAAAAACCAACTAAGGATTCATGAGTTGAGATAACAGCTGGGAGAGGTCAGTTACTGATTACCTTCACAGGCAAAACAGACTCAAAGTGGGGATAGTATTTAAATTTATTACTAACAGGATAAGAGACAAAGAGTGAGAAATAAAACAGTCTTAAAAACACCCTTCCCCCACCTCTCCTTCCTTCCATGTTCTCCCTCCTCCCCCCCAGCAATGCAGGGGGACAGGGAATGGGGGTTATGGTCAGTTGTTGTTTCTGCCGCTGCTCAGGGAGAGGAGTCCTTCCCCTGCTCCTGTGGGGTCCCTCCCACAGGACACAGTCCTTGATGGACCTCTCGGGCGTGAGTCCATCCCTCGGGCAGAAGTTCTTCCCAAACTGCTGTCCTGTGG
This sequence comes from Corapipo altera, assembly GCF_003945725.1. Lineage (NCBI taxonomy): Eukaryota > Metazoa > Chordata > Aves > Passeriformes > Pipridae > Corapipo > Corapipo altera. The sequence goes on along the minus strand of NW_020885021.1, from coordinate 743,577 downwards.
GTCACTCCTCCATGGGGTGCAGTCCTTCATGAATGAGCTGTACCACCATGGGTCCCCCACAGGGGCCACAAGTCCTACCTGGGAAAAACCTGCTCCAGAGTGGGCTTCCCTCTCCACGGGCTGCAGGTGTATGTCAGGACCCTGCTCCATCCTGGGCCTCCCACGGGGTCACAGCTTCCTTCATGCATCCACCTGCTCCAGCATGGGCTTCTCCATGGGCTGCAGGGGGACAGCCTTCTCCACCATGATCTTAACCATGGGCCGCAGGGGCCACAGCTCCGGCGCCTGCAGCACTCCTCCCCCTCCTTCTGCACTGACCTTGGTGTCTACCTTGTTGTTCCCATGTTCTACCTTGTTCCCATGTTCTTCCCTTTCTGGAATTCTTTCTGCGCCAGAACCTTCTGTTCTTAAATATGTTATCACAGAGGCGTTACTATTACTCCTGATTGGTTTGGCCTTGGCCAGTGGCAGGAAGTCCATCCTGAAGCCGGTTGGCATTGGGTCCACTGGACAGGGAAAGCTTCTAGCAGCTTCTAACAGAAGCCACCCCTGTAGCCCCCCCACTACCATAACCCAGCCACAGAAACCCACTACAACAATATAATGCTAAAAATCTACTAGTAGAGTATAATATAGCATAAAATAGTATAGTGCACTGTAAGAAAGCAATTATTGAAGCAGTTATATTAAAGTTAGCAAAAAGAAATAATCATTAAGTAGAGATTTGATGTAACTCACCCATACCAACGCTCATGGTGAAACAAGAAGCTAGGCCCAAAAGAATTAACTGAGATCTGGGTCTGCTAAGAAGCCCCCCTAACATCTAATCAGTCTGTGTCACCATGGTTAGTTCTGTACTGCTTACTGGACCAAAACTTAGAAGAATGCTAGAGGCAATATTCAATAGACCTATGATGCCGTAAGGTCCATTTGTTTTTTTCTTATTTTTCTAATTTTATAAGCTTTATAAGTAGTTAAGTAGTAAAAGTAGGTTTTAGAAACAGCAGCCCTTATTCCTCACCCTTTAGCACAGTAGTTACACATTCCTCAACCCTCTTACCCCATTCTATGTTCCCCATATCAATCCTACCCCTGAATTCCAGTAGAAAATGTTTAGTCTCTTGTCAAGGCAAGGCCTATGCTGTTTAGAGAACACTCATATCTTGGCCTGAACCACAGAACATGGTCAGAAACCAGGTGACCGTGTACCCTTTGTGCCCTGAAGAAGATGATGATGATGAAGAAAAGCCCCCAGACCCAATTCCCAGGGGATGGACCAGGGGGTGGACCAGGGCAAAAGCTACGGGATGGACAAAACTTGGATTGGTCAGGCAGTATTATAAATTGTAACATCTCAGGCACAGAAGGGGCGTGCGTCTTGTGATCTTTATGCCTAGGCACAAATTAAACCCTTTTCTTATCTCATCCTCAATTAACTGCTCCGGAGTTTTTTCCTCAGCTCCTATTAGGCATCACCTAGAGGTAATAATTAGGATACAGTAAGATAAGGTAGACATTTGAATAGAAGAAATAGGCCTGGAGCCAGGGCTTTCTCCAAGCTTCACTGAGCTGGTCGAGAACAATGGAAAGGTAAAGAGTTCAAGGCTGATGAAGAGGAGGGAAGACCCCAGACTCATGGGAGGAAGACCTGAAACCCCTACCAGAATTGAGTACCAAGAGAAACTCCACCTGAGCTCCGCCTATACTCCGCCTGTTATTAATATGTATAGATAGATGTTGTAATCATATGAATATGCATTTAATCATATATGAAAAATGTATTAAACCCCCTGATTTTGTGTGAAGACTTTGATCAAGTTCTCTGTGGTGCGAACCATGCTTGCTCCTGACTGTGGGCAAATAAATACCTTTGCTGCTCAAAAGATCCAAAAGTCTCTGAGTAGTTCTTTAAACCGGATTTTTTGAATTCAGTGGGAAGATCTCTTTCTCTCAACCTCAAGGAGTAACCTTGCGGGGTGTCCCCAGCCCAAGGGAGGAATCTCCACACATACACCCCAAGAAGGGTTATGTCAGAAGAACCTAACTGCATGGAAGGGGACTGGCCTTTAATAGTATAAAGTGATTGACTGCTAGTCACACATTTACAGGCCAGCTCCCAGTTTATCTGTCAAATCAGACTTCAAAAATCTGGGTGTGTATTTGAAGTCTGGTGAACCAGGATGGTTTTAGCATAATTAACACCAAGACAACACCCTGGCTTCAGCAGTTGATCTTGCATGATAGCTTGATTGGATTTTAGGTCTTATCAGGGTGGGTCTAAGCTGCCACAAGGAGACACCAGTTAATGGATAAGTCGGATGACCAGATCTACACCAGAGTAAAAATAAACAGTCTGAGAAGGAACAGATGTTCATGTTTCAGCATCCTCTGGCAGGAGATTAAAAGGTAACTTTCCCAAGTGCCAGGTCATCAAAAAAATATTTCTTACATCATTTGGGGTGAATGAGTGCAGGGTTTTGGTACAATCAAGATAAAGATTGGGGTGCTGCTCTGGTTTTTGATAATAGTTCCTTTGCTCTTACTTCACCATGTGCTCCTGCTTTCCCATCTGTTGGTGGAGAACAGTTGTACAGGCAGTGGAGTGACACAGGCAGGAAACCTGGCAGGGTTGCAAGACATGCCAGTGTACCAGTAAACACCAGTGCAATGCAAGGGAAGGATTGGCCTACCAATACAGAAAGGCATGGCAGAGCCCCACACAAGATATAAAAAGGCATAAACCCAAAATTCCCTCTGATGACGAAGTCATTTTGTGGGCTGCTCTGTGGCACTCGGCACGACAGAGCACTTCACAAAGTCTTAGTTCATCTCCGTATCACTCCTGCTAGGTGAGGGGATGGATTAGACAGTCCCACCAGATCCCTCCAGCTCTTTCAAAATCCCTTCCCACTCCCTGATGATCTTATGGCTAGATGAAAAGAGGGCTTAAGAGAGGCTGATTAAAGCCAGAATGGTATTTGGGGTTTTCAGTGCAACATGCTTTATGATTTTTTTTCCTCCTCCTGATTCATAGCTTTTTACCTACTCAAAGCACAACTCCCACTCACTTTGGTAGCATTTGTAAGCACTCATCATATCATACTCCAGGGCTGTGATCCAGAAGCCCAGCAAAAGAGGGAGACCTTATTAGTGACCCTTTGTGGGAAATCTGGTTTTAAGAGACTTGGCACATTTCACATAAGAGTGTAAAGGTTTCAGTTCTCTAGGACAACCCCGCATTGTATAATCACAAGATCATCTTTCCTCCTATGTACTATACTCCCCCGTTCCCTGCATAGCTTGCAACTTCTGCAAGAAATCATATACTTGGGCTTCTGTTCCTTCGTTGAATAACTCTAATTCATCTCCAGTCCATGCTGACCCCTGAATTACCAAGCAAAAGGATTTACATGATGTGTGAATTGACACATGCAGGTAACCAAGGTGACCATGACCCACTGCTAAAATGCAAAGAGTAGATTTATTTCATTACCTTGCTGGCTGGAGGATTCCAAAACAATGCCCAGGCAGAGACACAAGCTCTGCTAGGCTTAGTTCATCCTAACCGGGGCAAGGAGGGCCAACTGCCTGCCTCAACATATCAAAGGGCCTTGAGCATGCTCAGTTTTTCACAATGCTGTGCTTTTTATGACCTCTGAGCTTTTTATCTCTCTCTCCCAGCAGAAGGCTCAAACCTGTCAGTGAAAATGCCTTTTAGCATTTTGTTATCACCACAGAAATTCCACTTCTCAAAACAGACATAAGACAACCAACAGCAGGCATAACACGTGAAGTTTTCCCACACTGAATATTCTTAGCATCCCCAGATGCAAGGTCACTTGAGTGAAAACCTTTTTCCCTCCTCACCAAATCTTCCACTTTTAACCCTTTCCTCCCAACACATGAATATGTCACTAAAGATTGTTTTGTAGCACATAGGTTGCAGGGGCTCAAATTCTGCACCTAGGACAGAGTAATGCTGGGCATGAGTATAAATTGGGAGAGGAGTGGCTGGAGAGTAGCCCTGCTGGTCAACAGCAGGTTCAGTATGAGTCATCAGCATGTCCTGGCAGCCAAGAGGGCAAACTGCATCCTGGGATGCATCAAACACAGTATAACCAGTTGGTCAAAAGAGGTGATTATCCTGCTGTATTTGGTGTTGATGCAACCACACCTTGAGTACTGTGTGCAGTTCTGGGCCCTACAATTTAAGAAGGATGTTAAGGTCCTTGAATATGTCCAGAGGAGGGCAACAAAGCAGGTGAAAGGGCTGGAAGGCAAGTCTTGTGAGGAGCAACCAAGGACTTTGGGCTCATCTAGTTTGGAGAAAAAGAGACTGAGAGGCGATGTTATTGCTCTCTCCATCTTTCTGAGGGGAAGTGGAGAGGGAGGTGCTGATCTCTCCTCTCTGGTATCCACTGACAGGATGCATGGGAATGGTTCAGAGCTGTGCCAGGGGAGGTTTTGACTGGATGTTAAGCGTTTCTTTACTGAGAGGATGATCAAATACTGGAACAGGCTTCCTACAGAGGTGGTAGATGCCCCAAGCCTTTCAGTGTTTAAGAGGCATTTAGATAATGCCCTTAATGACATACTTTAAATTTTGATCAGCCCTGAAGTGGTCAGGCAGTTGGACAATGTGATCATTGTAGATCTCTTACAACTGAAATATTCTATTCTATTCTATCTATTCTATTCTATTCACTTAATCTGGACCCGGGACTGGTCACACCGCATAGCTGAGATTTTGATGTTGGGGCAGAACTGAAGGCATCGGTCTAGGGAAGTTTGTAAAAAATGACAAAATTGCCAAATTAATTTCAATAGCAAAAGCCCATGGTGAATGTCAGTGTGTTCATAGGCATTCACAAGCAAAAGGCTAATTAGTCAAGTAAATGGTTTTCTGGGTGGATGAATTATATAGAGAGAAATGCACCCATTCAGTATGCACAGAAGCAGAGCGTATTTGTGCAAAGAGGCAGCTCCAGTCAAGTTGCCGTGAGAATGCTGTCTTCTCACAACCAGGGTTTGTTGCTACAGAATGTATATGAAGTGATGGATGGGAAATATGACAGTGTCTTGACGCTCCTGGACCAGGGATAGATACATGCTGGCACTGGGGATGCTGTTTCTGCCCCAGTTCAGTTTCCTTTTGGTTCCATTTTACTCTGGAGGGAGCAGACCTGGCCCACGCATGCAGTGGTGATTGCCCAGACTCTCCTGGTTCTTTGTGATCCCTCTGCCCTAGTCCTGAGTCTGTTGTGCAGTGCTAACATGTTCCCCTGTTGGTTCTGCTGTAGAGGTGCAGTGCTGTTGAGAGAGAAAAGCATCATTCCAAACTTCGGAGATTAATTCCTGGTGTGGACTGGCATTGTTATGGACTCTGCTGGTGTGTCCTTAATGATCCCCACCTCCGGGGCAGGGGCAAGGGTGCGGTCTCCACCAGTTGCCAGACCTCCTTTCTAGTCACTAGGGGGAAAGGAAGACACATTTCCAGGGTGTGGGGAATATGCAGGTTGAAGGCCTGGAAAGAACCAGACCTTAGCAGCAGGTATTGGGCCAAGCAGAGTACAGAGTAACTCATCACAGGAATGGGTTGCAACTCTGAAAACCTGACATTTCCCCATGTGACAGTTAGCAGCCAATTAGGTGCTGCGGTTACAGTTTTTGCCTTATAACGGCAACATAAGGAATACTTCCATGTGTGGGTTGGTTATAAAAGGTTGCATCCTTTGAATAAAATTGTCTCAGTTTCTCTCCCCCCTGAGTCCATGCCTTCAATACGCCATAAATGGTGCCCCATAGTGGGGTTTAAAAGAAACTAGCTGTAGCTCAGCTGAATTCAAGGAAGAAAAATGCTGAAAGGAAACGACAAAAGAGAACTATCAATTACCTTTCGCTGGAGGAAAAGGTAAACAGCTGGGAACTCCTTTAACAAAACAGCAAAAGGCTGTTTCACAAACCTTTGCTAAAATTCTTAAAAAATACGGGAGGATGGTAGAGGAAGAAGATTTAGAACGCCTCCTGTTGTGGTCATTGAAAGCCGATCCGACGATAAACACTAGCTCAATATATGATCCGAAAGTTTGGGATGATATAGGTTATAAACTATGGGACAGTGCCACGTTAGGCGATAAAATGGTTACCTCTCTATTAACATCATGGAGAGTAGTCTTTGAGACTCTGCAAGCCCATGCCAGCTCCAGAGAGGAGCCGATTTTGAGCCACCATTGCAGCTGGCGTCAATGCCTTCTGCACCGCCGTAGCCCCCTGCCCCACTGCTGCCGCCATTTGCAGATTCCGCATCATGACCAAAAACAAAGCCCTCACTACTGCCATGAGAACCTTGTTCACATGGTACCGCCGCTGCGGCCTTGGTCTCTCCATCAGACGACTCCGATGAGGTTCCAGAATTTACAGATACAGAAAAAGATTCAAACCTATATTCCCCTGACTATCGGGACAAGTGGATGCGGGTAAGGGGGGAAGTGAAACACTCAGGGGATGCAGTAGTTTTAAAAGCTCTTCCAGTTCTGGTTTCGCCTGGTCAGGATCTGAGATGGGAGGGTTTGTCGTATGCCCTTATTAAAGATGTTAGGTGAATGGTAACAGACCATGATTGGGGGCCCCGTACCAAGTGTTTACCCCTCATGATTTTAAGATGCTGTTTTGCTTACATGCTTCTAATGCGGTGCAAGCCCAGACATGTCCCGCCGGGTTGCAACAAATAAAACAAATAGCCCTGCACTCCCTTAAATCCGTTCCAGACTCAGGCACACAGAGACTTTTACCCTTATTAAACAAGGATCATGGGGGGTAAAAACAGAAATATTGGGCATTGTTGACAGTGGAGCAGATGTGACCATCATCTCTGCATCACAATGGCCCAAACAATGGCCCTTACTGAACACTCATGCTTGTTTAGCAGGCATTGCTGGGTTGACCTCCCCAAAGCAGAGCAAGGACCTTGTGGTCATTCATGGCCCACATAATGAGTCTGCCTCCATTAGACCATATGTCCTACCAGGATCACCAACTTTGTGGGGGGGAGACTGCTTGAGTCAATGCAGTTAACAAACAGGCCATATAGTCCCAACAACCAGTCCATGGAACACTCCTGTGTTTGTAATTCAAAAGAAAAACAACTCATGGAGGCTGTCACATGATTTAAGAAAGATAAATGAAGTCATTGAGGACATGGGAGCTTTACAGCCTGGTCTTCCTTCACCAACTATGTTACCACAGACATGGACCCTGATAATCATTGATCTCAAAGACTGCTTTTTACAGGAGATATCGCTGGACAGTATTACCTCAGGTTATGAAGAATAGTCCTACACTCTGTCAGCACCAATCAGAAAACAATTTGACACTGTTTTACTGTATCATTACATGGATGACATTTTGAGTGCAGCAGAATCAGAACAGAAAGTAAGACAAGTGCAGCAAAAAGTAATCCACGCAGCTTTAGCAGCTGGACCTTTTCAAGCTGCTAGAGGGAGACTCAGATTTAACATCTCCACGACAACTCACCCCTCTAGCAAAGACTGTTCTTGGAGCAGTAATTAAAAAGTTAACCACTCAGACTGCTTTTCATTGCAAACCAAACTTTCCTATAAACCTGTTTGTCTTTTATTCCACTTTTCAGCCCTATGGTCCTCTAGCACAGTGAATGCTACAGGACACATGCCCACTGATCATCATCGAATGGATCCATGATTATTCAGAGAGGAAGGGAACGCTTGCTAACTTTAGATGGTGTTGAACCTGGCACTATTTGCCCTTTGACACCAAACAGTTACCTTTTTGACTAACCAGTCTTTTGTCTTTCAGTTTGCCCTTGCAGATTTCACAGGACAGCACCTCCCAAGTCACAAAACATTGCAATTTTTTTCTTCTTTTCCTTTATGTCCCCAATTGCATTTAACCTAGATGATAGAGAACACCCATATTTTATACAGCACATAAGGTCACACATAGTTTTACTAGGACCAATCAGCGAAGGCAATGCACAAGCAGACAAACTTGCAGGCTTTACAGTGTTCCCAGACCAGTTTGAACAAGTTTGTCTTTCCCATGATTTTTATCACCAAAAAACAAAACAGAATAAAAATACAGAACATGTGTGCATGCAGTGTGACAAGGTGGTCACCTGCATGAGTAGAAAAATATGTGTGTGTGTGTGTGTGAGAATTCAAGAACACTCGATATCAACAATACCTCAAATATAAACACACTTATACAACAATTGTCAACAGATTTTGCCTGCACCTTCTATTGACATTAACCCTCGAGGTCTCTCTTCAAAAACAAAAAAAGGGGAGTGCAGAGTTGACCCCACAGGAATGTGTTGCCAAAGCCTGCTATGTATTAAATTTTTTAACACAGATGACATGAAACCTTAGGAAAAAGCCCAAGTTATAATTAAAAACTTGCAAACAAATCAGTGGGAAGGACATTTTCCCATAATAACATGGGGAAGAGGGTATGCTTGTGTTTCTACAGGTTCTGGTCCAAGATGGGTGCCTGAAAGATGGGTCAAACCAGCATTGCCACAGTCATCCACATGATTTTGCAGCCTTTCTCCTGCTACAGTGTTCTGGACCTGCCTGGTTGGAAAGCCAGTTGGCAAATGACAAATCCCTAAAGCACCGAGGCAAAGCACGAAATCCTTTGGTGGAATAAGGGACAATTGGGATGGTTGGGTTCTTTATTTGCCTGATGCAAGGCTTAACCTTTTTGGGGATCTCTTTAAGGGATGAAGGTTAAACAGTTAGTTAAATATATGTTACAGTTAGGATTGGTTTGCCTGTTGTCATGGGTTTACTCTGGTCGGATTTCAAACCCTCACAAAAGTGCTTAAAGTTGGGAGAGGTCACACAGGCAAGACAGGTTTGATGTAAGGATAATATTAAAATTTATTGCTAACAGGATAGGAACTAAAAAATGAGAAATAAGACAATTTTAAACAGCTTTCCCTGTGATGAAGTTCTGATGATCCCATGTATTTCCAAAGATCCACTTGTTCTAGTAGGTGAAAAAGAAGTTGCGAAGAATGTTGATAAAATAAACAGTCTTAAACACACTTTCTAACCACCCCTCGGCCCCCTGCATCAGTGCAGGAGGAGAAGTCTCTTCTTTACTCTCAACACAATAGCTCTTCCAAATCTATCGCACTTAAAAGTCTCTCTTCATTGGGGTGCAGGGGGTCTCTGCCCCCCCGATGGTCCTTCATGGGCTGCAGGGGGGCAACCTGCTTCACCATGATCTTCACCATGGATTACAGGGGAGTTAAAGTTCTGAGTCTTTCCCCTGCTCCATGGGGTCCCTCCCAGGGGAATAAGTTCTCGAAGGAACCATCCAAGTATGGGACCACCCCTCCCCCGGGCCACAGGTTCTGGGGTTCAGCTCAGTTGCTATACTGCAATGGTTTTCAACAAAGTCCTACCCAGAATAGCATACACCTGCCTTCAAAGGTGTATCCAAATTGACTCTCACATGCTGGAACATCAGAACCATGCTTGATACTGTGGATAGTGGTCGTCCTGAGCGACGTTCTGCTCTAACTGCCCACAAACTGTCACGTCTCAACATTGACATAGCTGCTCTCAGGGAAGTTCGTCTCCATGAGGAAGGAAGCCTTAGAGAACATGGTGCCGGTTATACACTCTTTTGGTCAGGTAAACCCAGAACTGAAAAGTATCTTTCAGGAGTTGGCTTCATGATTAAAAACTCTATTGTCCCTAAACTTGAAAATCTGTCGACAGGTCATTCTGATCGCATTATCTCCTTATGCCTTCCACTACACAACAAGTAACATGTTGTCCTGTTTAGTATATATGCCCCAACTCTCCAAGTTGACCCTGTCGAAAAAGATAAATTTTACACCGACCTGTGTCGCCTTACTCAAAAGGTTCCTGCAGATGACAAGATCGTTATCCTTGGTGATTTCAACACCAGAGTAGGTAAGAACTTTGAAGCCTGGAAAGGAATATTAGGTAAGCATGGTGTTGGAAACTGCAACGATAATGGTTGCCTTCTGCTAGAGTTTTGTGCGGAGCAGCAGCTCACCATCACCAACACTATCTTTCAGCAGAAAAATAGACTGAAGACAACCTGGATGCATCCTAGATCCAAGCATTGGCACCTCATTGATTATGTCTTGGTGCGACAGAGAGATGTCCACAATGTTCATCATACCCATGTGATGCCTAGTGCAGAATGCCAAACAGACCATCAACTTGTGCGCTGTAAACTTAACTTCAACCTCAAGTTCAAACCTAAAAGGGGCGGTATTACAAGGAGGAGACTCCAAGTTAACAATCTTCAAACAGTTACAGTGAGAGATAGTTTTCAGGTAAATCTTCAAACTAGGTTCGAGGATCATTCCATAGATCCCTCTCCTGAAACACTTTGGCACCATATTAAAAATAGCATCCTGCAGTCCTCTGAAGAATCCTTAGGGTTCTCCTTCAAGAAGAACAAGGACTGGTTTGATGAAAACAATCAAGAGATCCAGGAATTGTTGAGGAAGAAGAGATCTGCTCACCAAGTACACCTTGCACTGCCATCCTGTCACATAAGAAAAGCAGTCCTTCATCTTGCATGCAGCAAGCTCCAACAAAAACTCCGTGACATCCAGAACAAGTGGTGGATCAATCTAGCAGAAAAAATTCAATTATGCGCAAATATGGGTGATTACAGAGGATTCTGAGGCCTTGAAAACAACATAAGGGCCTACATACCAGGTCCAAAGCCCTCTACTCAGTGCAGATGGTCAAATGCTTCTGATAGATAGAACCTCCATTCTGAATCGATGGTCTGAACACTTGCAGACTCTTTTTAGCACTAGTCGTGCAGTTCAAGACTCAGCAATTCAGTACATCACACAGTAACCAGTGAAGAATGAACTGGATATTGCCCCCACTTTGGGAGAAACTCTTAAGGTCATACAGCAGGTGAAAACTGGCAAGGCAGGTTGATGGAATTCCACCTGAAGTCTGGAAACATGGGGGCCAACCACTCCATGCTAAATTTCACGAGTTTGTGGTGTGCTGTTGGGAACTAGTTGAACTACCATCAGACCTTCGTGACGCAGTCATCATCACCTTGTTAAGAAGGAAGGAGATAAATCAGACTGCTCGAATAACCGTGGTATTACTCTGCTCTCCATTGCTGGTAAAATCCTTGCAAGAGTACTTTTGAACAGACTAATACCCGCTATAGCAGAAGAACTTCTTCCTGAAAGCCAATGTGGTTTCAGAGCCAACAGGAGTACCACAGACATGGTATTTGTTCTCAGACAACTGCAAGATAAATGTAGGGAACAGAACAAAGGTGTCTATGTAACCTTTGTTGACCTCACCAAGGCTTTTGATACTGTGAGCAGAAAAGGTCTGTGGCAGATTTGGGAACATTTAGGATGCCCCCCCAAGTTCCTTAAAATGATCATCTTACTTCATGAGGATCAGTGCAGCCAATTCAGATATGTCGATGCACTTTCTGAGCCCCTCCTAATTACCAGTGGCGTGAAACAAGGTTGCATTCTTGCACCAACACTATTCACAATCTTCTTCAGCATGATACTCCAAAGACCTCGATGATCAGGACGGTATCTACATTCGATATTGTACTGATGGAAGCCTATTCAACCTAAGGCGACTGAAGGCCCATACTAACACCTTAAATCATCTTGTCCGTGAGCTGCTTTATGCTGATGACGATGCCCTCATCACCCACACAGAAGTAGTTCTGCAGCGTTTAACATCCTGCTTTGCAGATGCACCTGTGCTTTTTGGGTTGGAAGTCAGATTGAAGAAGACAGAAGTTCTCTATCAACCTGCACCTCAGGAAGTCTTCCATCATCCCCATATCACCATTGGCCAATCAGAGCTCAGATCAGTCCAGCAGTTTCATTACCTAGGTAGCATCATCTCCTCGGACGGTAAGATTGATGGAGAGATAGACTACAGGTTAGCAAAAGCATATAGAGCTTTTGGAAAACTCCATAAAAGAGTTTGGCAAAATAAACACCTGAAGAAAAGTATCAAGATCCGTGTTTACAGAGCCATAGTGCTATCTACTCTTTTATATGGATCTGAATCATGGGTCATTTACTGCCACCACCTGTGACTCTTAGAAAGCTTCCATCAACGCTGTCTCTGTACAATCCTAAACATCCACTGGTCAGATTATGTAACTAATATGTCTGTTCTAGAACAGGCAACAGTTACGAGCATTGAGGCCATGTTGCTGAGAATACAGCTTCGTTGGTCAGGACACATCTCAAGGATGAAGGACTACTGCCTCCCTAAGATCGTGCTCTATGGTGAACTTGCCACTGGTTGCCGCAAGAGAGGAGCCCCAAAGAGGAGATACAAGGACTCCCTGAAACAACATCTCAACCTTGGCCATATTGATCATCATCACTGGTCTACTCTGGCCTCCAATCTGGAGGTCTGGAGACACACTATCTATAACGCTGCTGCTTGCTTTGAGAAAGCACACAGGATCACTCTCAAGGAAAAAAGACAATGCAGAAAGAACCATGTCTTGTCGATACCACCTAAGGAGTCTTTCCGCTGTGCCTTTTGCAACCGGACCTATCTATCTCGCATTGGCCTTTTTAGCCACCAGTGCGCTTGTAGCAAATGTGGGTAGAGTCCTTCCCAAATCTTTGTTCGCAAAGCCTAACCATGATGATTACCCAGAATAACCTACTCCAGTATGGCTTCTCTCTCTCTCCGAGTTACAAATTTTCCAAAGGACTTCACTCCCTCTTAGGCCTCCCATGTCAGGATAGTAATGTTCCTTCATTTCATGCATCCACTTGTTCCATCCTGGGTGCAGTTGCATAGCAGCAGGGGCCTTCAGCCTGTCCTGACTCAGTCGGAGGTTCAGCCAGCCTGCTGCCACCCCTCCCCTGCTGTTGCGTGGGAGGCGGCAAGGCCGCCCAAAGAGCCCCCTGGCAGCTCCTCTCTGGCTGGAATTTCTTCTGCACCACAAGCTTCTCTTCCGTCTTTCTTAAATATGTCATTCGCAGAGGCATTACTAAAACTTTCGATTGGTTCTGCATCAGGAAGTTCACTCCGGAACTAACCATCTTCAGTTCCGGGGGGGGGGGAGAACTAGTAAACCCATGACACCTGTATATTTACTATATTTATTGAAATGTTTATAATGTTTCATAGGTAGAACAATTAAACAAGTGTCTCTAAAAAATAAAGAAGGGGGAATTGTGGGAACATGCAGGCTGAAGGCCTGGAAAGAACCAGACTTTAGCAGTAGGTTCTAGGCCAAGTAGAGTACAGAGTAACTCATCACAGGAATGGGTTGCAACCCCAAAAGCCTGCCATGTCCCCATGTGACAGCTAGCAGTCAATTAGATGTTGGGGTTACAGTTTTTGCCTTATAAGGAATACTTCCATGTGTGTGTTGGTTATAAAAGGTTGCATCCTTTGAATAAAATTGTCTCAGTTTCTCTCCCCCGAGTCCATGCCTTCAATATGCCATACCGGGGATGGACTTGTCTCCTTTTAAGATGAGTGTCTAAGACAGAATGGTACGAAACACTTTTAAAATCATCTTCTCTGTTGGTCTAGGAAGCCTTTTCTATTTGTTTGCTCTAGAGTCCAGTTTTGAGATTGCTCTAGCCAAGTCCTCTGGTCCAGGACCAGAGTCCAGATCCTCAAAGGCACCTCAGAACATTTCTTACCTCCTGCTGTTCATACACATGGATGTCTAATGTCACTGGCAGGTTACCCACAAGGAGAAGTTACAGTCAGCACATCAGTTTCCAAGAAAAGCAGGGTCTGGTTTTGATTTAAACACTTTGAACCTGAACTAGTCCAGGTGGCCAGGTCCTTTCCCTGCCATGTGAACTGCTTGCTGTGTGTTCCTTCCACATGGGAGCTCATGTGTTCAAGTGCCAGACTGCACCAGCACAGGAGGCAATACCTAGCCATTACACCATATCCTTTTCCATAACATGTCTACTCCCATGCCTTCCTACAGCCAGCAGATTGGGGTTCCAAGGACTTAGTTGTGTTCAGTACTACTAGGAAGCATATAGCTCTTGGAGTCATGCTCTTGAAAGACATCTGTATCCTTTGTTTTCCCAGACTGTCAGAGAAAACGTTCTCATCTGGGAAGCCTGGACATGGATGGTGGCCTGCTACTTAACACCTTATAGATCCAGTATATATATATATGTGTTCATGTTCAATTTAGTTTCTAGCTTCTAGGAGGGAAGAAGTGAAGGTGTTTGAAAACCAGTTTTAATTTTCACTATGGAGTTAAATAGAGACAGTTCCAACAGGTTTTAAGTTTGCCATGAAAGGACCTTAAATATCATAGAATCATAGAATAGAATCATAGAATATGCTGAGTTGGAAGGGACCTATTAGGATCATTGAGTCCAACTCCTGGTCCTGCACAGGACACCTCAAGAATCACATCATGTGCCTTAGAGTATTGTCCAAATGCTTCTTGAACTCAGACAGGTTTGGTGTTGTGACCACTTCTCTGGGAAGCCTGTTCCAGTGCCCGGACACCCTCTGGGTGAAGAACATTTTCTTGATATCCAACCTAAACCTCCCCTGACACAACTTAATACTGTTTCCTTGAGTCCTGTCACTGGTCACAAGAGTGAAGAGATAGGTACCTGCCCCTCTGCTTTCCCTTGTGAGGATGTTGAAGACCACAATGAGGTTTACCCTGTCTCCTCTTCTAGGCTAAACAAACCAAGTGACCTCAGCCACTCCTCATAAGGCTTTCCCTCTAGACCCTTCACCATCTTCATGGCCCTCCTTTGGATGCCAGGTACCCACTAAAGCCACTCTCTCACTCCCCTCTGCAACTGGATAGGGGAGAGAAAATATGACAAAGGCTTCATGAGTTGAGATAAGGACCGGGAGAGATCACTTATTGAACACCCACATTGCAGCAATTTGGGAAGAACTGCTGCCTGTGGAATGGACTCACGCTGGAGAAGTTTGTGCAGGACTGTGTACCGTGGAAGCGACCCCACAGGGAGCAGGGGAAGGACTCCTCTGTGGCAGGACGGACTCCTCTCTCTGAGCAGAGACAGAAACAACAACTGACCGTAACCCCCATTCCCCATCCTCCTGCGCCGCTGGGGGGGAGGAGGGAGAACATGGAAGGAAGGAGGGGTGGAGGGAAGGTGTTTTTAAGACTTTTATTTCTCACTCTTTTGGTCTTATCCTGTTAGTAATAAATCTAAGTACTATCCCCACTTTGAGTCTGTTTTGCCTGTGTAGGTAATCAGTAACTGACCTCTCCCAGTTCTTATCTCAACTCATGAATCCTTAGCTGGTTCTTTAGTAAAGGAGGATGAAGTAGGGCCATTACAGGAACAGGAGGAGGAGGTAGAACCAGAAAAAGAGGTAACCAGTTGATCCTTATCCTTGAGTGAGTTGCAGGACATACTAAAAAATTTCAGCCATCATCCATGCGCACACATTATCCCAGCATCAGAGCAGCCAGGTGATAACTGGGCTAATAGTTTGGAATTAGACAATAGAGAAGTCAAGCAGCTAGGATCACTTGCTAGTCAAACAGGCATTGACAAGACCTTCTTGTTGGAAGAGGGACACAAGTCCTTAGCTTCTGGAAGCAACTCCTATCAAGCATGAAGGAATGGTAGCCCTTCAAGGAAGATGTCACCCAGGCAAGTGGACTGTAATAGGGAAAGGTAGCCAGTACCTGACAGAATTAGCCATGCAAGAGATGATTTATTTTGACTTGAAAAATGTGCAGTTACCCTCAGATCCAGGCAAAGTCCAATGACCATGACCCATGTGGCGGAAATTTGTAGAGTGCACTACTGTTGCATGTCAAATGCCTGGCAACAATAGTTTGGAGAGACGATGAGCCACCAATGGTGGATGAAGTGGTTCACCAGTTCCAAGAATATGAAGACAATCTCTCTTCCTCCCTTGTCTTGACTATGAAGAAACTTGTCCAGTAACTCAGAGGATAGATCCTACTCCCTATCTGTATGGACCAGCATCACAGCCATGAACAGTAAGCGTCCTTCTGCTCATGAGGAAGGATATGGAAAGTACACACCACAGGGTACCCTGTGGTTTTACCTGCGGGACCACAGAGAGGACATGAGTAAGTGGGATGGAAAACCTACCTTGACCCTAGAGACACAGGTATGTCAATTGCAGGGCCAGTTCCCCAGACACAGTGGAAAGGTTGATTTTACTCCTTATCCTATGGAAAGGAATTCTAATCCACCGCTACAAGGAGTGGAGAATCCTATGACCAGTAGTAGAGAGGTCCTGTCTCCAGCCAGGTAGAGGAGTGAGACAACTGGGTTTACTGGACTCTGTGAACAGAGAGTCTGGCACATCAGCCCCACAGGAGTATCCTTATCCTGTAGGCCTCTATTAGACACCGATGCACAGTGTACCCTAATGTCATCAAGTTATGCAGGGGCAGAACCCATTTGTATTTCTGGAGTGACAGGGGGATCCCAACAATTGACTGTATTGGAGGCTAAAATCATCTTGACTGGGAATGAGTGGCAAAAGCACCCCATCGGGACTGGCCCAAGCATCCTTGGCATAGATTATCTCAGGAGAGGGTATTTCAAGGACCTGAAAGGGTATCAATGGGCTTTTGGTATAGCTGCCTTGAAGATGGAGGAAATTAAGCATCTGTCTACCTTGCCCGGTGTCTCAGAGGACCCTTCAGTTGTGGGGTTGCTGAAGGTTGAAGAACAACAGGTGCCAATCTCTACCACAATGGTGCACTGGTGGCAATATCACACCAACTGGGACTCTGTCATTCCCATTCTTAAGCTGATTCATCAACTGGAGAGCCAAGGAGTGATCATTAGGACCTGGTCACCCTTTAATAGTCCCATATGGTTAGTGTGAAAGTCGAATAGAGAACATAGACTAAGAGTAGATTATTGTGGTCTGAATGAAATCACACTGCTGCCAGGCACTAACATACAAGACATGCTGGAACTTCCATATGAACTGGAGTCAAAGGCAGTCAAGTGGTATGCCACAACTGATATTGCTAATGCACTTTTCTCCATCCCTTTGGCAGCAGAGGCATCCACTACACCTGGAACCGACTGCCCAGGGGTGGAAACACAGCCCTACCATCTGTTATGAACTGCTCCAGACTGCACCGAAACAGGGTGAACCTTCAGAACACCTGCAATACATTGATATTGTGTGGGGCAATACAGCAGAAGAAAATTTTGAGAAAGGGAAGAAAATAGTCCAAATCATTCTGAAAGCCAGTTTTGTCATAAAATAAAGTAAGCTCAAGGGACTTTCACAGGAGATTCAGGTTTTTAGCAATAAAGTGGTAAGATAGACGTCATCAAATCCCAATGGATGTGATTAACAAGATACTAGTTGTTGGAGACATTGCTGTTAAGAAAGAAACTCAAGCTTTTTTAGGTGTTGTGGGTTTCTGGAGAATGCATATTCTGAAGTTCAGTCTTATTGTATGTCTTCTTTATCAAGTGACCCAGAAGAATTATTTCAGATGGGGCCCTGAGCAACAAAAAGCATTTGAACAAATTAAACAGAAGATAGTTCACACAGTAGCCCTCGGGTCAGTCCAGACAGGGAGAGATGTAAAAAAAATGTGCTCTACACTGCAGCCAGGGAGAATGGTCCCACTTGAAACTTCTGGTACTCGAGGTCAACCCCTAGGCTTCTGGAGTCAGGGATACAGAGGATCCAAAGCCTGCTATACACTCCAGCTGAAAAAGAGATACTGGCAGCTTATGAAGGGGTTTGAGCTGTTTCAGATGTGATTAGCACCAAAGCACAGCTCCTCCTGGCACCCCAGTTGCCCATGTTGGGATGGATGTTCAAAGGGAGGGTCTCCTCTATACTCCATGCAGCATCAGTTGCATGATGTAAGTGGGTTGCACTGATCAAAGCTCAAATAGGAAACCCCAGCTGTCCAGGAATTTTGGAAGTGATCACAGACTAGTCAGAAGGCAAAGATTTTGGGATGTCACCAGAGAAGGAGGTAATGTGCTGAAGAAGCCCCATTATATAAGAAATTACCAGAAAGTGGGAAGCAATATGCCTTGTTTACTGATGGGCTCTGCCATATTGTGGGAAAAGATGGAAGGTGAAAAGCGGCTATATGGAACCCCTACGACAATTTGTGGAAACTGCTGAAAGAGGAGGTGAGTCAGATTGCAGAGGTGAAAGTCATACAGTTAGCCTTAGACATTGTTGAACAAGAAAAATGGCCAATACTTCACCTCTATACTGACTCATTGATGGAGGCAAATGCCTTGTGGGGGTGGTTGCAACAATGGAAGCAAAATAACTGGTAACCTAGGGGTAAACCCATCTAGGTTGCTGCATTGTGGCAAGATATTGCTGCCCGGGTGGAGAACCTGGTTGTGAGGGTACATTACTGTGGTGGTGCATCCCCCCACCCCTCCAGGCCACTATGATCTGAGAAATGCTTGTTAGGCCTTGGCCTTGACAAACAGCACCTGGACTAAGCTCCTCTTGAGCTTATCAGAAACACTATCTGTTCCCAGGAACTAGTGCTGGCAAACAAGCTCCTGTTTTTTAACCAACAGACTTGGAAACTTATTTTTCTTGCCTGAATAACAACCCAAGTGGAACAACATTTTTGTTGTTGTCAAACTTTCGAAAAAAGTTACCAACCTGAATTGCAGCCAGGATGGATAATTACTATGACTAAAGTCAACTCTCTTGAGATCCTGTAAACAGTGGCCCAAGGTGAGACCCTTTGAGCTCTCCTGGACTGCAGCGGGCTGTGACCAGCAATCTCCCTCTGAGTGGGGCCTCTCAGAGCCAGCAAACTCTCAAGTTTGCTATACTCGGAGGAGCAAAGAACGACGATGACGGATCCTGGTCTGATACCCCCAGCTCCTCAAGGTTCAACCCTTCACCTGTTGAGAAGATGCAAAAGCATCGGACGCATTTCACTGAATTCTAGGGGAATTTTTCACAGGTACTTCCACATAGATACTTTTGGTTTTATTTTGGTTTGGATTGATTGATTTGGGATTTTTGTTTGCTTTTTCTTGGTGTGCTTTAACCATCTAGAAAGTAGTAGAGTGAACCTTGCCAAGGAACTTTGTTGTACTGTCGCTTTTATATTAAACCTGTTTTTGCCGATACCTTTGCCAAGTGATTCTTTAAGTGACCTAAAACACTCATTCGCAACAGTCACGAGGATGCTCATTTACCCAAGAGTCAGGCCACTGAAGAATATCAGAATGACCAACACATGAATGAGGCCACCAAGATGGAACTATTTCTAGCTCAGTGGGCCCATGACACCTCAGGCCATCAAGGAAGAGATGCAACATACAGAGGGGCTTGTGATGGAGGGGTGGACTTAACCATGGACACTATAGCAGAGGTTATCCATCAATGTGAAGCATGCGCTGCAATTAAACAGGGTAATCGGGTAAAGACTCTCTGGTATGGAGGACAATGGCAGATTGACTATATCACTGTCAGAGACTGAAATAGTTAATGGCTTACACATTGTAAGATCACCAAAAGACTTTTGTCCACTGTAGCAAACTGAAAAGAAACAGCTGCTCACTCAGCAAAGCCTACCCCTCCCTGAACACACATACTGGGAAAAGACCTTCAGATCAGATAAGTGGGTGCTATTGTCCAACTATCCCAGATGCCAAAGGGCATACATACCTGAAGCTACAAACTGGATTGCCAGATAAGGGAAGAGGTAAATCCTGCAAAGTGGGATAATCCTTCTTATCATGGCAATGTCTTCCCTAACATGATGGTTCTGATGTGAAGACCCCCTCTGGGGAGCATTGGAGACTCCTAACATGTCCCCTGACATGATCCATTGTAAAACTCCCCACCCCATGGGAGGAACTAAGCGTTCCCACCTGAGCTTGAAGTGTATAATAAAGCATGAAATCTTTGAGTTTTGGGGGGGGGGGCTTCCCCCAGCCCCAATAGATCAAGACCATCATTTCAACAGGACTTCAACCACCACTTCAACCAACAGACATGGAAGGTGCAACTACCAAGTTTCATTGCTGGATACAGTGGGTGGTGACTATTTATACCTTAGGACCTTTATCCTTTCTTTCTCTTTCTCTCCCTTATACATTTTCTTAAGTGTTATTTTTATGTTTTAATATTGTTATAGATGCTTTAATATTTCTATGCTTTAGTACTGCTATATTGCTATAGATGATGATGCCTCAGAGCTTTTTTGGATTTTTAAATTTTTATAGATTTTAGAAGTAGATCTGTAGTGAATGTAGACTTGAATGTAGTTGTATTATATCCCTTACCCTGTAGCATAATGTTTACACATACCCAACCCTACTGTCCCATTTCATATCAATCCCTCTAAAATTCCATTAGTGTGTTTAGTCTTCTTTTCAAGGTAGAATTGTAGAAAAACACCTTAAGGCCTGGACCAGAAGATATCACACAGACACAGTGACCTTCAAGCCCAGAACTTTGGAGGAACTCCAAGGACTGTATGTGCTGCAAAGAAGATGAAGATGAGGAAGAAGGGGTCCCAAACACCCCCAAACCCAATTCCCGAAGGGGAGTGTCAGGGGGCAGGACGGGGTAGAACCAGGGGTGGACAAATCTGGTATTGGACGGACCTTATTATAAAATCTGGGGGCCCGCACGTGATATGTATTCCCTGGGCCTTAGGCCTGAGATTAAAGGACCTGCTCTATCTTATACACTAAATTGGCCTGGAGTCTTTTTTCTCCGCGGTCTTTTAGGCAACAATGATGACAACCAAAACAGCAACACACCTGTTTACCTTTGAAACAAGATTGTTCTAAAATAAACCCTACATATATATGTTTACAAACAGCAATTTTTCAGTGTCGTTTCACTCTAATCCACCCCAAGGAATTTATTAATAAGAACCTGGGTTACCCTTCCCTTCTGGGGCAGGTCATAACAATCACACTCCCACAAACCCGCCAAGGCAAGCGTCATGTGTTTACGATGGTGGAAACAAGAACCAGGTAGCTGGAAACATATCCTGTGCCCCATGCCACTGCTCAGAACACTATCCTGGGCCTTGAAAAGCAAGTCTTACAGCAGCATGGTACTCCAGAAAGAATCAAATCAGATAACGGAACTCATTTTTGAAACAACCTCATAGACACTAGGGCCAAAGAACATGGTATTGAGTGTGAATATCACATTCCCTATCATTCACCAGCCTCTGGAAATATCAAATGATGTAAAGGACTGTTAAAGACCACACCGAGGATAGTGGGTGCTGGGACCTTCAAACACTGGGATACACATTTGGCGAAAGCCACCTGGTTAGTCAACACCAGAGGATCTCCAAATTGGGCTGACCCCGCCCAATCAAAACTTTTACGTACTGTAGAAGAGGATAAAGTTCCTGTAGTGCACATTAAAAACATGCTGGGGAAAACAGTCTGGGTTATACCTGCCTCAGGCAAAGGCAAACCCATCTGTGGGATTGCTTTTGCTCAAGGACCTGGGTGCACTTGGTGGGTCAATGAAGGAGGATGGGAGAGTCCGATGTGTGCCTAAAGCGGATTTGATTTTGGATGAGAACAATTAATTAAACTGTATGATGTTAATTGCTATATAACACTGTATATTATCACTTCTATGGCAGCTATATGCCCATCTGTGCCACTCTAGATTTGGGGATCCAAACCTGACTCCCCTTCAATTGCCACATTAATGATGAATGAACTTTGATGAAACTATACAAGCACAGCATTGATAGAATCAGAACTGGCTTCAACATGTGACAAGACCACACACCATCTTTCGTGCCTGAAAGACAGTTATGATAGATGGAGTCCAAGGTCATGGACTAAATGAACTCAGACTTTTATAGGTATGGTCCATAGACTAAGGGAATGGTAATGGTGTAGTGGAAAGTCAGGCATCTGTCGTGATGTAAATGGTATGGAATAAGGGGTGGATACTGTTCTGGTTTCAGCTGAGATAGAGTTCATTTTCTTCGTAGTAGCCACTACAGTGCTCTGTTTTAGATTCAGTATTGATACCGAAAAGCAGCAGAAACAAACTTCTTAACACCAATTTGTAGATGTTAAAAAGGGCATTCTTCTTTATTCAGCATGCTGGACATTCAGAGTATAGCTCCTCTAATCGAACATGCCAAATGACAGAAAGACAGGGTTTTTTATTACACATACTGTTTACATAGTCATTAGATATTCTTGCTTAATACATATTCATTAGTTTGCTTTACATAGTCACTCCCCTATGGAAGTCCCTGTTTGGTATTTCTGGGTCTTCTTCATAGTCTTGACCTCAGTTCTTGAGCAGGTACAGTGTCATTTTGCTTTGCCACCAAAAACTGTTACGTTTGTTCTTTATTTTATCTTGTTTAGGTACATAGAGTTTAGTTTACATCCTGTGTGTTTGAGTACATCCCTTATCTAATTCTTGAGGACTTCTCTAAGATTATATTGTTCCTTATTTGGGCATTCTTGGATACTGTGAGTAAAGTTTCTATTTCTCCTATCAGTATGAGAATAACCTTGATAACACACTGTAGAAGCCCAGAGTATAAGGGGCTAATGTGAGCATTCTGGTCACAAGCCAGGCAAGAATGAAATCCAGTGAGTGGAATCCTATCAATGCATACATAATAATGGCCCAGACATTCATATTCCAGTTGATTCTCATCAACAATTACAAAAATTTCTTATAGATACAGGAGTACAACATTCAATATTAATGCAGTGGGATGCCGAGAAGCTGGGTGTATGTCATAGGTTTGAAAGAGATGTTGAAAATTTTTTTTCCCCTAGGGTCCCATCCCCGTCCCCCCATCTGTTTCTTCCAGGATGGGGGGAGTTGGGGAGGGGGTGGGGGCAGAGCAGAGCCACACGTGTTGGGCAACGTGGGAGCAGGGAGAGGGGGGAGGTCTCCCGGGGAAGCGCGGTGGCCACAGGGACAGCTGGGGGAGTCCTTTGTTCAGGGGGCTTTTGGGTTTGGTCCGTGGACCAGACAGAGCGGGAGCCCGGTTTCAGTCGTCTTCTTTTCCTGAGAGGAAGTTTTTTCTCCCCACGGAACACCTTGCGGAGGACGACTGAGAGAGAGAGACTGACCCATCTCAGAGCAAGGTATTCTGCCTTCAGATTGCCTGTGGGAAAAAGGACTTTTTTTTTGCTGCAAGTGCACATGGTTGCAAGCAGCTGTTGAATTGTTGGGACAGTCCTGCCTTCCCCCCCCGGGTTTCTCCCTCCCACCTGGGGAATTGGGACTTTGTTTTGTTTCTTCTGAAAGTTTTTGATTGCACCATTTGTTGTTTATTCAGATTTTGTTAATAAAAAGCTGTTTCTTTTCCTTTTCCACACTTCCACCTGAAGTTTCTTAATTTCTAAGTCGTAACCTTGTTAAACTAAGACAGTGTACGACCTGGGCAGGAAAGAGTTAAAATCACTGGAGTAAACAGAGCAAGTGTTACCTGCCAAACTGCTATGGTTAATATACAGCTCCTGGGTGAGAAGTGGATGTTGGCTATTTGCTTTGTAATTAAAGATCACAATGAAAACATTTTTCGATGTTCTGAATGATCGAACCTGACGTTTGAAGGGCAGTGTGTGGTCCTTCGGTTCAAACATTAACCCAAATCCTAAAAGAAATCCAGAGACTGCAGTGCGCTCACTTTGTGTGGTGCCTGCACTCCCTGAATCAAGGACTGCCCAGTGTATCACAGTGCTGGATTGTTGCTATGGCATGAGATGGAATTTCTGAAGTTCTAGTCTATTTGGCCCCACTAACAGCTGCGGTACCCAATACCGCAAACCTAACAGCCACAACACAAGCAGCCGTGTGCTTGGGCACTGATGGGATGGTGACAGATTTGGAGAAAAGAGGTATTATTACTCACTCACACTCCCCTTCTGATTCTCCTGTCTGGTGAGAGACAAACAGACAGTTGTGGCTTACAGTTCATTACAGGAAATTGAATGCTGATACTGTGCCTTTAACTGTTGCTGTGCTAAATTTTGCAGAAGTGCTAACTCAAATTCAGAGAGCATTCCACTTGTGGATGGCAACCCTAGATGTAAAAGAAATGGTTTTTATGATTCCACACTGGGAACATGACAAGGCTCGATTCATGCTTACCTACAAGGAAGTACAATACACCTTTAACAGACCCATGCAGAGGTATAAACATTCACCCATGATTGCACATGCTGTGCTTGCCGAACTTTTACAGTCTCACTCCCTCCAGATGTTAAATCATGTAATACTGTAATCGCAGGAGAGTGCCCCCCCCCCCCCACCCCCGAAAAGGTGGTGGAAGCAGCAACAGCAGTGCAGAAAGCACTTCAGGAAGCAGAAGTTAAGATTCCACCGGAGGAATGTCAAGGCCAAACAGGCCTAGACAGACCAAAGAGATTTTTACTATTCCACTCAACTGCAATTCAAGAGACAGAACAGAGATATTCTGAGTGGAAGAAATTACTTTTGTCATTAGTCCAAGCTGTCAAACAACTTGAGCCGCTAAGGAGTAACCTGTCCAGACAAACCTCACAGTCTCTTGTATTGTTTTCTCTTCCCAGGAATTATACCATTGTTGCCTTAGGGGTTTTTGATTTTTTTTTATTTTTCTAATTTTTATAGGTTTTAGAAGTAGTTATATAGTAAATGTAGATTTTAGAAGCAGTTGCATTTATTCCCTCACCCTTTAGCACAGTAGTTTCACATATCCTCAACCCTCTTACCCCATTCCATGTTCCCTATATCAATTCCCCCCTAAATTCCATTTAGCATATTTAGTCTTCTTTTCAAGGTAGGTCTTCTTCTGTTTAAGAACATCTTCTCCCTAGCCTGAACCGCAAGATATAACCAAGGACTGTGTGCACTGTGTGCTCCGAAGAAGACCAAGATGATGAAGAGAGGGTCCCAATATGACCCCAGATCCAATTCCCAAGGGGCGGGTCAGGGGGCAGTATGGGGTAAAGGTTGAGGGGTGGATGATTCAGGGATTGGATGGAAATTATTATAAAATTGTAACACTGGGTCGGGAGTAGAGTGCGCGTGGCTTGTAACCCCATTGCCTGAGAGGCATCATTAAAACCTTACCTTACCTTACCTCCAAAATTATGTTGCCCTGGAGTTTTTTCTCCCTGAGTTTTCTTTTAGGCAACAGCTGATGGCCCGCATGGGGAAAGCAGGGACCTGCACTCCTCCAGATCGGAAAATTTCATCCTGCAGAAATTTCTTCTACAGCCAGCATTTCGGAGAATTCCCGCACTGATCTCCCGATCTCAAGAAGCCCAGCTCCTCAGAATCACACATGGAGGTGAGGTAAGGAGAAAGTACTTTTGCTAGTAGCTGCGGAAGGGGGGTTGTTTTCCGGAAACAGGGGAATACGGTAGGCAGGAAAAGGGACTTGGGCCCAAAAGTCGCGAAAAGTCAGTGATTCCACTGACACAGGCACAGAAGCATCTGATGACGAATCAGGCAATAGCTCAGAGGAGGAGCAGGAGGAAACCCCTTTAGTAAAACCAAAGGCAGAGAGGAGGAGAGTGCGTGAGGCTTTGGCAGACCCAGACCCAGTAGCTAGGAGAACGAGAACAAAGAAGGATAAGCTGGTAGTTGAGGTCCCCTTAAGACAAGCTATGACAAATCAAGGTCCAATGTTAATAAAGGTTCCCTTTTCTATGGTTGAATTACAGCAGTGGAAAGATTCCGTTGGGGCATATAGAGACAACCCAGACAGAGTAGCAAATTATGTACAAAGAGCAATAAAAACACAAAATCCTGATTGGTTCGATTTAGAAGTAATGATGGATACTTTACTGGACCCCACAGAGAAGGAAATGGTAAAGCGAGCTGTCCGAGCTGCGATTGAGATACTGATAACAGCTGGAAAACTTCAAGGGGAACTCAAGGATATTTTCCCCCCAGATGATCCCAAATGGGACCCTAATTTACCAGAGAAAAGGGAAGCATTGAAACGTTATCAGGATTTGGTAGTATATGGTTTTAGGCATGGAATTCCAAAGGCAGTTAATTGGTCAAAAATGTATGAGGTAAAGCAAGATAGAAATGAATCCCCGACAGACTTTCTGAATAAGCTAAAAGAGGTCATACAAAAATACACAGACATTGATACGGAGTCAGATCTAGGGAAAAAGCACTTGGTCTATTTATTCATAGGCCAGTCTGCAGATGATATAAGGAAAAAGCTGCAGAAAGTGGGTGATAAAAAGGATATTGGTGAGTTATTGGATATAGCTTGGACAGTATATAGGAATAGAGATCAGAAAGCCAGGGCAAGGGTGATGGAGCTAAACAGGGACTATCAGGAACACCGTAAACGCAATGCCCAACACGAGTATTATAGATCCAATCGCCAACAGGATAGAGCAAATGAGAGATGTGCTTTCTGTAAAAGGAAAGGACACCGGAAAAGGGAATGTCTGGACTTGAAGAAAAGTGAAAGTCTTCTCCCCCTCCAGCCCCCCAACTGACTGTGAACCAGGATGCATGAAGGGGACCGGAGGATTCATCCCCAGCAGAACCTCTGGTTGTAGCTAACCTGGGAGGGGAAGAAGTGGAAGTCTTGGTTGACACAGGCGTGGCATATTCTGTGTTAAATACTTTGGAGGGAAAATTGAGTTATGATACTATAACTGTGGTTGGGGTTACAGGGGTAAGTGAAACCAGGCCATTCTTTAAACCTTTGAGAGTTAAATTGGGTAAACACTGGGTAACTCATCAATTCCTCTATATGCCAAACTCTCCCAGGCCCTTATTGGGTAGAGATTTATTGGAGAAATTAGAAGGTGAAATTAAATTCTGCAAGGGAGGGGAGATAAAAGTTATAATTCCTGACACTAAATATGTCGAGGCAGATGCCTTCTTCATATAGGAGAACCATGGAGAGATCTCTGAAGAGGTTGAGAATGCTGTCATCCCAATAGTGTGGGCCAGTGAATTTCCGGGGAAATCCAAACAAGCAGAACCTGTAAGCATCACACTCAGACCAGGAGCAGCTCTGGTAAGACAAAAACAATACCCTTTGAAGCTAGAAAGCCATAAAGGTTTAGCACCCATAATTGAAAAGTTTCTTAAATTTGGCTTATTGGTAGAATGTGAGTCCAAATTTAACACCCCTATCCTACTGGTAAAAAAGGTTGATTGCAAAAGCTATCAGTTAGTCCAAGATCTGAGGGCAATCAACAAAATAACCGAAGACATATACCCCGTGGTAACTAATCCATATACCTTATTAACCACGTTGACAGAGGATCTAGGGTGGTTTACTGTGCTTGATCTTAAAAATGTCTTTTTCTGCATTCCTGTACATAAGGATAGCCAAGAGTTTTTTGCTTTTGAATGGGAAAATCCTGAGACAGGGAGGAAAACACAGCTTACCTGGACAGTCCTACCCCAGGGCTATAAGAACAGCCTGACTATATTTGGAAACCAACTGGCAAAAGAACTGGAGGACTGGAGAAGATAGTGGCCAGAAGTTGTCCTGCAGTATGTGGACGATATACTGATTGCCACCAAAAGTCAGGACCAATGCATCGAGCTTACTGTGAGTCTTTTAAACTTTTTGGGGTTCAGTGGGTATCGGGTCTTGAGAGAGAAAGTACAGATTGCCGAAGAGATAGTCATCTATCTGGGGCTTGAAATCTATCGTGGACACCAACGGTTCAGCACAGACCGGAAAGAAGCCATCTGCTGTCTCCCGGAGCCCCACACCATACGAGAAATGCAGGTTTTTCCTAGGAATGATAGGATGGTGTCGCCTGTGGATAGTTAATTATGGGTTACTGGTCAAACCCCTATATGAAGCCCTAAAAGTGGCCAAGGAAGGAGTTGTGACAAGGACAGATGAGACCAGAGATGTATTTAAACAGCTAAAACAATCCTTAATGTCAACTCCAGCACTGGGACTACCAGACCTAACTAAGCCTTTTGAACTGTTCACACCTGAGCGACTGAATATCGCTCTGGGAGTATTATCACAGACCCTGGGAAACCAGCAAAGGGCTGTGGTCTACTTCTCCAAACAGATAGACAGTGTTAGCCAAGGGTGGTCGGGGTGTCTACGAGCTGTTGCAGCAACTGTTATCATGATTGAGGAGGCCTGGAAACTCACCGTTGGGCAGCACATTGTCATGTATCTACCCTATGCAGTTTAAGTTGTGCTTGAGCAAAAGGGGGGCCACTGGCTGTCCCCCAGCAGAATGCTTAAGTATCAAGTTGTGTTCTTGGAACAGGATGACATTACCCTGAAAATGCCTTAAGATTCTTTTGGGTTTTTTGATTTTTCTAATTTTTATAAGCTTTATAAGTAGTTATATAGTAGAAGTAGATTTTAGAAGCAGCAGCCCTTATTCCTTTACCCTTTAGCACAGTAGTTTACACATTCCTCAACCGCATTCCATGCACCCCATATCGATATCCCCTGAATTCCATTAGAAAATGTTTAGTCTCTTGTCAAAGTAGGCCCATTTTGTTTAGAGAACAGTTGTGCCTTGGCCTGAACTGCAAGAGTACAGTCAAGAACTGGATGAACGTGTGCCCCCTGTACCCCGAAGAAGATGAAGATGATGAAGAAGTGGTCTCAAAAAGCCCCCCAGCCCCAATTCCCTTGGCGGGATGAGGGTGGATCAGGGCAAAAGCCACAGGGTGGGAAAACTTCGGATTGGACAGGTAGTATTATAAATTGTAACAACTGAGGCACGGGGAAGCGTGCGCGTCTTGTAATCTTATGCCTAGGCACAAATTAAAATCCTTTCCTTATCTCACCTCCAAAACTAATTTGCCTCGGAGTTTTTTCCTCCCTGCATTTTCTTTAGGCATTACAGAAAACAACATCTATTGTAAACCCTGCTATGTTTCTGTCCTCAACATTGACTGACAGTGTGCCTGAGCACGATTGTTTGCAGACCATCGAAGAAGCCTATTCCAGCAGACCAGACCTGAAAGATGTGCCTCTGGAAAATGCAGACTGGGAACTGTATACGGACAGAAGCAGCTTTATGCAAGATGGTAAGTGCATGACATGGTGTGCAATGACCACCAAGGACGAAGTAATCGAGGCGAAGGCCTTGCCAGCGGATGTGTCATCCCAAAAAGCAGAACTGATTGCACTGACAAGAGCTCTAGAACTGAGCGAAGGAAAGAAGGTAAATATTTGGACTGATTCTAAATATGCATTCAGTGTTGTACATGCCCATGGAGCCATCTGGAAAGAGAGAGGGCTATTAACTGCCCAAGACAGTGGAATTAAACATGCAGACCAAATCCATGCACTCCTGCAAAGCATTTGGAAGCCAGAAGAAGTGTCTATCGTGCATTGCAGAGCTCATCAGAAGGGGAAAACAATTCCCGAATTAAGAAATCATTTTGTTAACCAGGCAGCAAAAGGGGTTGCAGAAAAAGGCATACTAGCAGTAGTACAACAAAAAGAAATTGATTTGACAGGGTACACCCCAAAATATGATGAGAAAGACAATCAGCTAATTAAATCCCTTAAAGTTGAAATTAAAGAAGGTGGATGGGTTGTTACCCCTACAGGACAGGTTGTAATTCCACCACCACTCCTTAGAGAGATAGCTCTGCAGGAACATGAGGTTACTCACTGGGGAACAGAAAACCTTCTAAAACATTTGAAGAAGGTAGTGATAGGGACAGGTATGACTGAAGTCGTGCAGTCCATAGTAAGTAGATGTGAAATCTGTAAACAGAACAACCCTGATACTACCAAGAGAGTGGTGCTAGGGGTAACAAAGGATGGAGACCAACCCAGAGATTATTGGCAAATAGATTTTGCTGAGTTACCACCCAGGGAGGGGTATAAATACATACTAGTACTGTTTGACACTTTCAGTGGATGGCCTGAGGCTTACCCGTCGTACTAACACAGCAAGGGAAGTGGTAAAAGCTTTGCTTAATCACATAAGTCCAAGGTTTGGGGTTCCTCTAGGAATGTCATCAGATAGAGGGACACGTTTCATTGCAACGGTAGTGAAGGAGGTATGCCGTGTCCTGGGAATTGTCTAGGATTTACATACCCCCTACAGACCATGGGCTAATGGCAAAGTCGAATGAATGAATGGCACTCTTAAAATGCAAATTGGTAAAATTTGTCAGGAAACATCCATGTCATGGGTTCAGACTTTACCTCTGCTGAGGATTCATATCCAACCAAGGCAGAGAGATAATATAAGTCCTTATGAAATATTGTATGGAAGACCATATCAAGCTCTGCACATACCAGGGGACGTACACGTGAGAGGGAAAGTTGATTTACAAAAATATTTAATTGCTCTAGGCTCTACTTTACAGAAGCTCCAGAAATTTGAGTTATCCAGACCCATAGGATTGGATACCCCTGCTCGTCAATTCCAGACTGGAGACTGGGTCTACATCAAATGGTGGAACAGTGATCCCTTGCGAGTCAAGTGGAGAGGACCATACCAAGTCCTGCTGACTTTTCTCACCGCCGTCAAAGTTGCTGGCAAAGAACCCTAGTTTCGCTACTCCAGAGTTAAGAAAGCATCAGCTCTCGGAATAACCACCAAATCAGAACGTGACACAGACAAAGAGGATGTGGCATAAACTGTTTCTACTGTATATTTTATCTGTACAACTGGTAACTATGAACTGAGTTTGGGATCAAAAATTACATGTGGCCCTAGTCCAAAATGTGTCTAAAATCCTTAGAAAAAATGAATGCTGGATTTGTACCCAAGTACCAGCAATTGATGGTGAGGGTAGTAACTGGCCCCCAATTGGCATTTTACTAAATGGAACAAACTTTGGTAGGTCTATGGTAGAACTCCCAGGAACCTGGAAACCAGTTATAGAAGCCTATTATCTGGTGGTCCTAAGTAATGTAATTTCTAATCAGGAAAATTATGTTGTTCCCCGCATGGTTGTTAATGTTACAGGAAAAATCATTCTCCCTCCCTATTGTGATAAAGACAAGTCCAAAGAGGGGATAAACCCAGAAATTGTGACAAGGATGGCACAGTTCCCCTTGAGATTAATTCCTCCCCAGGGTTCAGGGTGGTACTGGATCTGTGAAAAGGAGGCCTGGAAAGTTTTGCCCCTTGATAAAGATTGGGCCTGGGCCCTAGGGACTGTAATCCCAAACATAACAGTTCTTGACCAAATTGATGAACAAGGAAAATGGGAAAGAACTTATCCAAAAAGAGTAAAAAGAATCGACAATCCCCTTGTAGAATGTCCCACGCTTTTTCACAGCATAGTCAGAGCCTTGGTCCTGTCTCTAAGAGTAAGTGAATTGGAAAAAGCAATTGTCAACATTTCGGTTGTTATGGAAAACATTCAAGATCACTCTTCAGATGCAATCGCAGCTTTAAAGGAGGAAGTCCATAGTTTGTCTCATGTAGTACTACAAAACCGACTGGCCCTCAATATTTTGCTAGCCTCACAGGGAGGCATGTGTAAAGTCAACATCAGTTGCTGTTCTTACATAGAATGAGGTCGAGAAGTGGGCATGGACTGTAGAGGGACCACCAAAGACCCCCGAAGCCCTCTGACCCACTTCCATAAAGGTCCAGAAGAATGGACTGCACAAGATAACTAATTTGTATAGAAAGCAAGAAACTTATCTCCAGGGTGGGGAAAACTTACCTATGAAAAGGTACCCCCATGAAGCCTGGGTGCGTGGGCACTCCCAGGACCCTGGACACCCCATCAGTTGGATTGATGCTGGAACTAGGACTGCTGATCTTTTTTTCTCTCTCTCCTCCCCTCTTTAATTAATCTCTCACTTTCTCTCTTCCCTTTCACCCTACCCCTTTATCCAAACCCCACTGCCCTGTGCTTATATAGTAGGTTAGGGACTAACATACCAATTTCCATGCCAAGTGTGTAATTTACTAATGAAATTTTGTGAGTTTTTGCAAACTCTCTGACTTTTGTCATTCCTTTCAACCACGACCATCTACAAATCTTGGGTGCTCCCTTCTCCTTAAGGGTAGGGCATCATACACACTGATGTTTTGGTTGTTGCTAAGTAGTGCTTACTCTAAATCAAGGACTTTTCAGCTTCCCATGCTCTGCCAGTGAGCAGGTGCACAAGAAACAGGGGCGGGGAGGGAGGGGAAAGCATAGTCAGGACTAGAAGCCTGTGCTGGAATCACTTCTGGAGTTTGTTCCTGGTCTGAGAGGATAATAAAAATGCTCCTGTACCTCTGCACCTGATACAGGGCAGGGAAGGACAAGACAATCCCAATGACAAAAATTAAATATGCAGGGAGGTCATTTTTAGGCTACTGCTATTAAATGACACAGTAGTACATCAAAAACAGGTTGTATAACTAAAAGCAGCACTATCTAAATTAGTTCAATTTCAGAACCATAGTACTGTAGGCATTTACAAAACATGTACCTGTGTAACCCCTGGGTTACATTAAAATTAATATACATACGGATGACATTTTAATTTTAGACATTTTTTTCCTTCTAGAAAGAAGAGTTTCTTGTGTATCTACACTAGATCTAATGTTATATTAACATACTCTTTCTAAGCCCTACAGGTATAACCTTTCTTTTTGCCTCTTCATTACTCTTTTCTGTTTTCAGGTTTCCCCCCATTTTAGGGATGCATCAGACAAAACAAAAACGTTTTAACACTTCCCTTGGATGAAACAGTCAAAATTTTCCAAAAATAATGAATGTGAATTTTATAAGCATGATGAACACTCATACTGTCCACTGACTAAAATGATAGTTTACTTTTTAAAAGCTAAGCATGCAGTAGAAAGTCTAGTTTTTTTCTTTTCTAATGTTCAAAGAAAGTTGTATAGAAATGCATCTTCTGTATCCTTCAAAGTTTCAGAAAATTTTAAACCGCCAGGACCAGCATAGATTTGTATCTCAGCTAGAAAGCCAACAACCTCACTGTAGGATGTGGTTAAGCAAAATCCTTGGATTGGCTGTAGTCATTACAACTAGAGCTACTAGCCCAAGGTCCCACAGCCTGGCAAACATCTGCAAGGAACCAGTCTGGCCACAATACTTCAGAATGAGATCTAAGAACCATCAACCCAATTTCTCCAGAAAGAGCTCCCACTTTTCACATGAGCAGAGAATTGGGAAACTAAAATACTGTGTTACACCTGCCACTTTCAGAAAGCAAGCCAAAGTCTCACAAGTTTGTGGCAAAGCTCCTCTGAAGCTGCTGCACTTTGACAGGTGCTTTTCTTTGGAAAAATCATAATGGGGTCATGTGGTCAAGAGCATGTTTACTTCCATTTTTGTGCTAAGAACAGAAACTGTCTGCATCAGTGTATGGGAGCAACATGTGATCCAACACCATCATCTGTCAATTTGCCATCATATACCAGTCTGTATGCTGATGTATGCACCAGTGCTAGAGACACAGGCTCAGGAGGATTTCAGACAGCTGATAATAGTGCCAGTGTCAACGGCAGGTTTGGAGGCTGAAGGGCTCAAAAAAGCTTCAGACTACTTTCTAAGAATGGCTTCTCTTCAGTATTGAACAGCATACCTATCGCTTCATTCTGAACATTAGCAGATCAGCAGGCCTGCCTGTCACATTGTTTCTAGGCAGATCTCTGACAGTTATCCTGGAGTTTCACGAAGACATGAAAAGGTAAGATGACACTTTATCTACACAGATGAACGGACATTCAAAAGTATACATGTTGATCAAGAACACAATTTTTTAAGGATTTCAAGAAAAGCCTAGCTTTACAAACCTCACTTCAGGACCCTTCTCACACTGTCAGGTACTGGTCAGACTCAAAGGGACCAGTGTTCTCCTAAGATACCCTCCAGCCTAAACAGGATCAAAAAATATTTCTTATAGTGTATGCACTTCAGACTGGGCAAGGGACCTTCTCTATTTCCTTTCAGCAGGGGACCATGTTTCAAAACAGTTTTTGATAGTTTTAGTGGTAGTTCATAACAATTCAGGTTATGCCTGGAAAACAAACTTCTACCTCAGCCCTTTGGATGGGGAAAACACTGCCAGACTCCTTTGGCCTTCAACACTGGATGACCCATCTGTCCCCAAGACCATGTGAAACTGAAAGTTTTTATACTGGGAAGAGAAAAAATCCTGAGATGCTAAGGTTATTCTATACTTAAAAGTATGGGATGGAGGGGAGAGGGAAGGGTCAAATGGTAACTGTAACAGAATAAAGCAGTATTGGGCAGAACTGTGTTACCAAAGCAAATCAGTATGATAAACCTCAGCCAGCTTCTGCACTGCAGTGATTCTTGCAAGCATCCAGTCCCTACTTGCAAAATACAGACCAGATGCTACAAAAAAGACAAAGCCTCTGGGAAAGTTGTTCCAGACTTGTTCTGTCCCACTTCTGAGCCCAATGCCAGCGTTGTTAGGCATGCAGAAGAATCCCACACATCCAGTCACAGCAACAGCCCCCAACCTACACAAGGTTTCACTATGCACTGCATTAGTTAAAAATGAACTGAAACCCTGAAACAAAGGTTCAGAATACTCTTTTAATGCAAGTGTTAATTTGCATTTGTGAAAATTTCTTAATTCTTGGCTGCTGAAGAAGAAGGAAAGCTATTTCCAAAGCTTAGTATGACAGCTGCATAATATACCATCCTACCCTGCAACAGCAGGACTGGACCAGACCATCTCTTCTGGTTCTGGTCACTCCATGGCCATGCAAATGTGCATGCACAAGCCAATTCCACCCCTCTACTATTATCATGGGGTTTCTAGAAAATACTTCTGTGTATTTTTTTTGTCTGCCAACAACTTTTCCAAACTTCCTAATCTCACTGCCATGCCTACTTGCCTTCAACATAAATAGAGGGCCAGCTTTGTCACGTATGCTGCCTCTCCTTGACAAAAAACACACACACAACAAGGCATGCAACAAGTCTACATCAGCTTTTATGGATGGTTTTCTTCCCCACCACAAAGGTTAGAATCTAAAAAAAAAAAACAAACAAAAAACACCACCACCAGGCTAAAAACATTTTCAATTTTTCAACACTCTCACCATAAGAAAAGTGGTTTTCTTGCCGCTGAGGGGTAATTTGAATGTGTAGACTGTCTTTCTGTTCACAAGACAATTACTTTGTTCTCAACTTTTTGCAAACACTAGCTGCAACAAGAAACCAAGGACTGGTATATCAACTCTAAATAATGTACAGTTTGATATACTAGAAATCTGAGTAGTATCTTCAGTGCTAACATGAAGTTGCCAATAACCTGTCCTCACCTGCTGTCAAAAGGATCTGTACAAGTACTTTATTAAAGTTATTTCCACTTCTGCAAATATTTCATACCACCGTCTCACGCGATTGGATGCTGAGATGGAATGTGCTTACTCCAGGGTCCAAAGGGAATCAACATCTTGAGTCAGCCATATCCAGCTTTAATGCCAAGGTGAACTGTATTTCAATGGGTCCCAGGTTGCACATAACAATGCACCTTCAAGCGGAGAGTGAGGCAGACTGGATTAAGTGGAGGAACACACAAGGGAACCTTTCCCAGATGGGAAACAAACATAACCACATTCAAGTGTTCTGCAAAATGCAGCTGGGGCAAAACACACACAAGCAAACCTTTAGCATCAAAGCAAAGCACCTACACACTCATAAGAAATCATCACCAAGACTACTTGGTGATGATCTAGCATCTCCCATGGCTACCAGCCAGCTGACCATCCTTCATAAGCATCATTTCAGAAGATACCAAGAGCCCAGGACTGCTCTACCTGCCCAGTTATGCAGCCACAAAGTCCCACAAGTCTTCTAAGCAAAGATTTCCCAGGGTCCCATGTAGTAGTGTAACCTTTATGTCAACTTCTTCAGAGCTCATTAACTGAGTATAATTGTGTCCATGAAGCGGAAAAAAAAAATCCCAAAATGAAAAACACATGCCCTGACATGGGAAAAAAAAATACAACCTCTTACAGATTGCTTCTTTACATAAAGAATTTTATGTAAGCAAAACTGTAATTTGACAGGGATGTTTCTTTGCAGAACATCTGAATTTTTCACACAACGAGTAGCTAATAGTACTTTTCCACTAGAGCAATGGCTTTAAAATAAGCCACAGAGAGCGTTCCGCAGCTTCATACCACTACTCACGCCAGATATGCGTATTTAACGCCCATCCCATGCAGATATCCCATCTCTAGGGAGCACCTCTCAGACCGGACTGCACACAAACATCGCCCAATTCTCATGTACATTGTAAAAGTCAACTAAAACCCCACCAGTCCTCTGCGGCTCCAGCCGCTCAGATGCTCTGGCTACCCGTCCTTACCTGGACGGGCTCCTCAATCTTATCGCCGCTCCCCACTCCCCCAGAGCACTCCCCTCCCCAGCGCTGGAGCCCACTGGCCGAGGCGGCGCGAAACACTCGCCTTATGCACCAGCCAAGCCGGGGCGTTTCGGGACGTGGCTGCGTTTGGAGAAGCGACATTTCAACCGACGCAGGAGCAGAGCCCCTACTGCCTGCCTGCCCGCCCTCCCGCCGCCCCTCTCTTCCCCCTCAGGTGGCTTCTGCCCTTGCTACCGACAGCACCCAGGGAGATGCCGGTGGAGAGGACTGCCGTTACACAACAATCGCGGCGCACGGGAGCACAAACCCCCATGGCGAGGCGGCAGCTCCCGGAGACAGAGCGGCCTCACCCGCCCCTCACCAGCGGCTGCATCTCGGTCCGAACGGCTGGCACCTGGAACCGGTCTATCTCCTCCATCATGGTGGTGGAGACAAGGCGGAAAGAAGACCGAACGCGGGGAGATTCCTCAAGCGTCGAAAGTCGACGACAACAACGGCGCTGCCTACCACAGATTCTGCCTTATCATCATCGCCGCCGAAGTGACTGAGACGCGCCGTTTCCGGACCCGGCCGCTACCGCCCCGCCTCACATTTGCATATTCATGAAAGGCGGGAGTTCTGGCAATAATTCCGGGATCTGGATGCTCGGTTCTCCGCGGCCCTCGCCTCTCTGCCGCCGGGACGTACAATTCCCTCCCTCGGGAGGAGCGGGGACACTTCGGGGGGAGGTGGAGAGGAAAGGAATAGTCAATACTGACGGCGTTCTGCGGCCGAATTGATCGCAAGCCGCTTCCGGCGCGTTGCCGTGGTTGCCGCTATCGACTTCCGTTGGCGGGAAGGGTGCGGGTCAATTGTGAGGAGCGGCTGGTGGCGGGGATCTGCTGCGGTAGCTGCCATGTCAAGGCAAAGTGGGCTATAGGGACCGACAGGTTAGGGTCTGACATGAATGGGCATCGTAGCAGAACGCCACCGCGCTCCCGTGTGATAGCGCCGTCGTGACCTCACCACCGGTGCCGTGATGTCACCCCCTGAATGGCGTCACTGCAGTGCTTCGTTCTGCAGAGGGATAGAGGTTCACACGAGGGAGCGTCGCTATGTGGCCCCGCTGTCTCTGCTGCCCTCAGCTCCTGCTCTGAGCATGTGCCACAGTGTCACTGGTGTGACACCAGGCCCACAATGACATCACCATTCCCAGTGTCACCACGTTACATTATCATGCGTAGCCCAGCTCCTTTCCCTCCAAGGTGCCATGCAGAGCTGTAATCCCACAGGGCTGGATGGGACATAGGGGTTCAGCACAGCCCCTTCTTGGCACTGCTTGCTGTGTTGTTGCATCATGTTGCATCGCTCTGTTCCCACACTGAGGTATGTCATCACTCTGCCAGTGACACCCTGCATGTTCCATGGCACTTCTATGTGTTGCCATCCTAGTCAGGCAAACCAACATGTCCCAAAGATGCAGTACCCCACACTGTGTCACAGTACTGTTGCATCCCTGTGAGACTACAAAGGTCTTCGGTCATCGTTATATTATGCCTTTTCATCGCTATTACAGTGTATGACGCTTCCAGGGCACTTGAGATGTCCACAGTCTGTCAGAATCTTTAAGGATGCTAAATGGACAGGTTGAAATACCCATTTTTAAAAGGTTTAAAAAAATTATTTCAGTTATACTTACCTGTAATTGTTATCTCTTTCCTTTTGGTTTACTATTTGGTCTTCTATCAGTTCAGACAATTAAGTGAGGTCATCTACTAACCTTCGTTTCCCTAACCCTACTCTTGGAGCAGTGGTGTGGGTGGATGTATGTCTGTGAGACCTCACTATCTGCATTGGGCTCTGCATGGGCATCTCTGCATGCATCCTCTCACAGGATGAAGGGCTCAGTCAGATTCATTCCTGGATCTCATCTACTACTGGAGTATCAAAGTATTTGATTTAAAAGCAGAAGCTGACTTGGCAGATAAAACCTTTTTCTAACAGGTTTAGGTCAATCCCAACCTATTTGATCTTTGGGTTGGGGAAAAGAGGGTTAGCGTAGGTGGCCCAGAAATGACCGAGAACAAATCAGCTTGCTTCCTCAGTCCAGAACATTTGCCAGAAATCCATAACTGACCAAGTGTGACATCCCTACCTTAAGGGGAAGGGAGCACCAAAAATTCGTAAATGCTTGTGGTCAAAAGGAACAACAGAAGTCAGAGGGTCCACAAAAATTCACAAAGTTTTATTAGTAAATTGCACACTTGGCATGGAAATTGGTATGTTAATCCTTGACCTACTATATAAGCACAGGGCAGTGGGGTTTGGATAAAGGGTTAAGATAAGAAAGAGAGATAGAAAGAGATGAATTAAAGAGGAAGAGAGAGAAAAAGAGATCAGCAGTCCTAATTCCAGCATCGATACAGCTGATGGGATGTCCAGGGTGCTAGGGGCGCCACCCAGGCTTGGTGGGGGTACCTATTTATAAATAGGTTTTCCCTTGCTTTCTATGCAAATTAGTTATCATGCACAGTCCATTCTTTAAGACTTTTTCTGGAAATGAATCGGAGGGCTTTGGGGGTGTTGCAAATGAGTGTTTTAAGGTCGCTTAAGGGATCACTGACAAAGGTGTCAGCAAAAACAGGTTTAATATAAAAGTGAAAGCGCAACAAAGTTTGTTGGCAAGGTTCACTTTACTACTTACTACATGGCTAAAGCACATTGAGAAACAGCAAACAAAAATACAAAATCCATCAATCCAAACATAAATAAACCCAAACTATCTACGTGGAGGCTGGGGGGGGGGAGGAAGAGAAAAGTAAAAAAGATAAAAAAGAATAGGAAAGACCCTCCTCTTGAGTCACAAGGTTCAGAGTAGACCCCCATTATAAACTGAGCCTGGACTTGACCAACTGTTTATGCCTAAAGGCCCAACAGCACTTAACTTTAACAGCACTTAAACTAAACAGAACTTAACAACACTTAATCAATAACTTAAGTGTCCTGGTTTCAGCCAGGACTAGGTTAATTTTTGCAGTAGCTGAGAGGGGGCATGGCTAGGGCCCAGATGTTATTCTATACCACCTCACATCATTGCTGGGGGTAGGGGAAAGAAAGGGACTCTCTCTTCCAGGGAAAAGGGGTTCCTTCCAGTTGAGAAAATGTGGTGGACAGAGCGGTCCGGTATTTGTTTACTGTCGGAGGTTTTCTGTGTAAATTGTTTTATTTTCTTATACTTTTTGTTATTAATATTGTTGCTGTTGCTGTTACTGTTCATTTTCTTATCTCAATGCTGTTTCCAGTAAATTGTTCTTATCTCAACCCATGATCTTTGCCTTTTCTGCCTCCAACTGGAGCAGGGGGAGGGGAAGCAGTGAGTGGTTTTAGCGAGAGTACTAAATTGGAGAATACCATTCCTAAACCATGACACTAAAGTTAAACAATTTAACAAAGGATTCATATAGAATTTACTATGCCACAACAGTAACTTACAGGCCTAACTTACTTACAAATCTAAAGTATTTAAGTATCTGAGAGCAGCATTCCTAGCACATTTGCTATAACATATGCACACTCACATGCACACAGACATAAAGAGTCTGTACAAGGTATATACCTGTGAAAAATTCCCCTCGCATTCAGTAAAATATTCACTTTGAATTCCTTTGCATCTTCTCAACAGGCAAAGGGTTGAGACTTCAGGAGTTCGGGGTATCAGCCCAGGATCTGTCATCATCATTTGTCGCTCCTCCAAGTATAGCAAACTTGAGAGTTTGCTGGCTCTGAGAAGCCCCACTCAGAGGGAGATTGCTGGTCACAGCCCGCTGCAGTCCAGGAGAGCTCAAAGGGTCTCACCTTGGACCGCTGTTTACAGGGTCGCAAGAGAGTTGGCTTTAGTCATAGTAATTTTCCATCCTGGCTGCAATTCTTTGAAAGTTTGATAACAACAAAAATGTTATTCCACTTGGGTTGTTATTCAGGTAAGAAAAATAAGTTTCCAAGGCTGTTGGTTAAAAAACAGGAGCTTGTTTGCCAGCACTAGTTCCTGGGAACAGATAGTGTTTCTGATAAGCTCAAAAGGAGCTTAGCCCAGGTGCTGTTTGTCAAGGCCAAGGCCTAACAAGCATTTCTCAGATCATAGTGGCCTGGAGGGGGGAGTGTGCACCACCATGGGGGTTTTGATTCCCCCCCTTACAGTCCATGCCCACTTCTCAACCTCATTCCTGTGCTTGCACTGCACTGTGTTGTGCTTATTTCCAGAACAAGGATGTTTGCCACTGATGCCTTAAGCCCCTAATGTTTTTTTATTTCTTTTAATATTTGTAAGACTTGTAAGTTTTATAAGCAGTGAAAGTAGAAACCCTCTCTTCTTTGCCCTTGTTCCTTTCCCTTTTCCCTGTAGCACCCTTGTTTACACATTCCTTAACCCTCTTACCCCATTCTATGCTCCCCATATCAACCCTACTCCTGAATCCAATAGAAATGTTTAGT